>NC_030991.1:1073482-1143071 GCF_000149955.1 Fusarium oxysporum f. sp. lycopersici 4287
TTCTCCCTGCATGACCACAAACCCCAACTGACCGTTCAGATAGAATCCTGTTGATTGGAAGATTCAGTGCGTACTTTCTGCTCATAAACTTGCCTACACTTTGCTTACTTAGTATAAGACATCACGGCAGATATTTATCAGAGTACCCTTTTATCCTCGGAGAGGATGCTGCTGGCATAGTTGAGCAGGTTGGTGCCGGAGTCACACGGTTCAAGAAGGGCGACAGGATTATTGCGTATGTTCCCTTTCTCATAGCCATGTGGCTTGTTTTCTCATGCATGCTATGGCAGTCACTGTCACGGTCTCCTTACGAAAAATCCCGCAAATTCGGCATTCCAGCATTATCCCGTGGCGATCGACAAACTGGCCTCCCCTGTCCCTGAAGGGATGACATTTGAGGAGGCTGTAGTTCTTCCTTTAGCCATCTCTACTGCCAGTGCCGGATTGTACGATCCAGCTATTCTTAATTTACCACTGCCATACCCGACTGGCTGTGACGACGCTACTGGAAAGACAATCTTAATTTGGGGTGGTGCGTCCTCCGTCGGGGCAATCACTATTCAACTAGCGGCCGCATCTGGAGCAACCGTTATCACTACGGCGTCTCCTGCGAACCATGATTTTGTTCGCTCCCTCGGCGCTAGTCGGGCCTTTGACTACCGGTCGGCCTCCGTGATTGAGGACATAGTGGGAGTTCTCAAAACTACACCATGTTACGGCGTTTTTGACGCCATTGGTGGAGACGCTAGTTTCAATGCCACCTCGACAATTCTTAACAAGCTTAGGGAATATTTACCCGTCGCAACCGTTATTGCCACCGACAAGGTCACCGACAAATACAAGCCAAAATATGGTCAGTAGCAGTTCTCACCACCCCCTTGGATATGACCATTTGCTCATCTTTACAAAGTCGTCGCTTTCTCGATTATACAGGAACCCACGAAACATATTGGTGAATGGATTTGGAGCAATTACATCCCCAAAGCTCTAGCAAATGGGTCATTTAAAGCAAAGCCAGATGCATCGGTGGTAGGACATGGCTTAGAGAGCATTCAAAGAGCCCTTGATGTCCACAAGAAAGGGGTTTCTGCAAAGAAAATAGTTGTCACTCTTTGATTCACGCTACCGTGACTCAAAAGCGCCCACATAGCTCATTAAATTCTCAAGCTTTGTCATGACGTATATTACGTGTGAAGAAATTCCTCGCCTCAGCTTGACTGGGAGATCATCCCTGTCCAACTGCCGTCCGAATAGCTTGCACGGAATGACAGTGGCACTGATTCAACTCATCAGGGGTGCTAAGATACCTGTAGCTGATTTTATATTGCGTTATAACTACCGGTAGTAGCTCCACCTGGCTGATACCCTATTGGTTTCAACCTTTGACGAGCTAATGCAAGTGCCTGATGCGCTAATGCAAGTGCCTGATGCCCTTACCTTGACGGATGCGCCACAGTCAGGCCAATATCTGAACAATATTCATTGTCACATGCAGCCAGCGGCTCTGTTTGCCAGCGGGTTATATGATGATGTTTCTGTTTTTTAGGGTTTGGACTAGGGCCAGTACTCACCATCTAGTCTATTTTGCACCGGGGTTTTATTCTTACTAAAGGTAGAGCCTGTAAGAGAGGAAACTTGTTAAGCGGATCGAATATGCCTTGATGTCCTCAATTGTGTGTGTACTATGGAACTGCGTCTCCCGCCTTCCTCAGAGAAGGGTCTGCTTATTATGCTCCTGAATGGGTCTAAGGTCGCCCACAGCTGACCAATAGGTCACATGATACCCCGTGCGGCCATCCTACCGTTCAATATTATGAAATCGATAGATATTTATCCTATCGCATATACTGTATGCTGAGGCTTATTATAAGAAATAAAATAGTTAGAAATCTATAGGAATTATTGTAAGTATAGATAGCTATACTAAACCTTGAAATACCTCTTATATATTTTTACGTATTTTTGTTTGTTTGTTTGTTTGTTTGTATATTTTTCGTCTGGGTGGCTGTAACGAAGCCAGATCTCCTACTGGAGCAAAAGACGTGCTGAGCTAGCTAGGTACAGGGAAACCCCGCTTCCTTCACCATCCAGCATACCAATGGCACAAAAGGTGCTGTATTTCTCAAGCCCGTCACCCGTCAGCGGGTTCGGGGGCAATCTACTGTCGAGCTTTTTCCACCGACCAGAATTCTCTCACGCATCACTACATCTGCTGACGCAGTCCACAATCTCCAGTAACCAAGTTGTAGCTCGTAGTCGACTGTCGTGGCGGCAGGGAAAAACCTTGGGAAGGAATCAGAGGCCGGCGGTGCGGCTTGCCTTCAAAGGGGAAAAACCCATCGCAATCGGCGTCGTTGATCGGGAGGATGTCGCTACCGATGCCACGGGCACCGTCCTCCGATATCTAAGGCGTTCTGGTTCTGAGGTGCCGCCATTAGATCCGACAAAGGTGTTGTCAGAGAAGGTGAACTCTCCAAAATTCCTTCTCTGAAAACTGCTGTTAGGGAGCCGATGGCGTCCCCGCAGTATTGTGTGGCCGAGTAGCCCGTAGAAAATCCCGCTCCTAACAGTGCACTAACAGTGCGTGCCAAGAAAGAATTTTTACAGGGGAGAGTTTGTTTTTACGTATTTTATTTACCGTTAAGTGATGCTCTAGGGTAGGTTATTTTTAGCTGTACAGTGTGTTGTCCCGCTCGCTTGTCTGTCCCGCATTCTTATCATGTGAGCTTTAGTATTTAGTAGAGTATTTATGTAGGAATTGGATGACGGCCCGGCGTTCCTTAATATCATCGTGCGAACATGGCTCATGTCCGATGGGGCACCACAAATGGGTCAAGATGGTACCTACGACAGAGAGAGAAGATAGATGGGTGATTCGGAGCATGCTATGGGTAAATAAGGATGTGGAAGCCGAGCAGGTGCCGATTGACTCTCCAGACGTGACGGCAGCGGCCGTTCGGCTGCCAGATCGTCTGGTCTTCACGGCGTCTGTCTACGTGCCGGGGGGAGATGGCCAAGCTCTACAGGACATATGCGCTAAGCTTCGTAGAGCTATTCAAGAGGTGAGACGGAGATCGGGGGAAGCGGTGGATGTAGTGGTTGTTGGTGATTTCAATCGCCATGACCAGGTGTGGGGCGGAGACGATGTAGCAGTGGAGAGACAGGGCGAGGCGGATCCGATCATCGACTTGATGAACGATTTCATGCTCAGAAGCCTCCTTCGCCGAGGCACGAAGACGTGGCAGAGCGGAGATTATGAAACGACTATCGACTTGGTCCTGGCCTCCGAAGAGCTCGCAGACGCAAACATCAAATGCGCGATCCATGGCACAGAGCACGGATCAGATCATCGCACGATAGAGACTGTGTTCGACATTTCGGTCCCGGGGCCGAAACAGGAAGAAAGACTTCTGTTGAAGAACGCACCCTGGAAGGAGATCAATAGCAGGATCACAGACACGCTAAGGAGCAGGCCGGTGGGGAATACTGTGCAGCAAAAAACGGATAGATTGATGTTGGCCGTCTTGGATGCGGTCCAGGCATTAACGCCCAGAGCCAAACCGTCGCCATACGCAAAACGATGGTGGACCAATGACCTCACACAGCTGCGGCATGTATACACGTATTGGAGGAATCGAGCTCGAGCCGCAAGGCGTGGGGGACAGAACACTGCAGATCTCGAAGACACGGCAAAGGCTGCGGCGAAGCAATACCACGATGCCATCCGACAACGGAAGAACACGCACTGGAAGGAGTTTCTGGCAGACAATGACAACATCTGGAAAGCAGCCAAGTACATGAAGTCTGTGGATGAGGCAGCTTTTGGGAAAGTACCGCAGCTCGTCAAAGCAGATAGAGCAGCAACAACGAGCCATAAAGAGCAAGCCGAAGAACTACTGGCGAAGTTCTTCCCGCCATTGCCAGACAATATCGAAGACGAAGGACCGCGACAACAGGGAGCCCCAGTAACGATGCCCGACCTGACTATGGAAGAAGTGGAACGTCAACTGTGGGTGACAAAATCATGGAAGGCACCAGGAGAAGACGGGCTACCAGCGATCGTCTGGAAGCAAGTCTGGCCCTCGGTGAAACATGACGTCCTCGCCATCTTTCAGGCATCACTGAAGGAAGGCGTGATACCAGACCAGTGGAGACATGCTCGAATCATCCCACTCAAGAAGCCAGGCAAAGATCATTATACGATCGCGAAAGCGTGGAGGCCGATCTCGCTTCTCGCTACGCTAGGTAAAGTGTTAGAGTCGGTAGTTGCTGAGAGGATCTCCCACGCGGTAGAGACTTACGGACTTCTTCCGATCAACCATTTCGGTGCGCGGAAGCAGCGATCAGCAGAGCAAGCCCTCATACTCCTACAAGAACATATCTTCTCAGCTTGGCGTTCACGCCATGTTGTGAGTCTCATTAGTTTCGACGTTAAAGGGGCATACAATGGCGTGTGCAAAGAGAGGTTGCTGCAGCGGATGAAGGCGAGAGGGATCCCAGAGGGCCTCTTGCGCTGGATCGATGCCTTTTGTTCAGAGCGAACTGCAACCATTGTAATCAATGGCCAAAGTTCCGAAAGCCAACCTCTACCACAAGCAGGACTTCCGCAGGGGTCGCCCTTGTCGTCGATACTGTTTCTGTTCTTCAACGCAGATATAGTGCAGACTCAGAGCGATAGGAATGGTGGTGCCATCGCCTTCGTCGACGACTACACGGCGTGGGTATCAGGACCGACAGCCCAGAGCAACCGGAGAGGGATACAAGTAATAATTGACAGAGCTCTTGACTGGGAGAGACGCAGCGGTGCGACGTTTGAGGCGGAAAAGACGGCGATCATACATTTCACCAGGTACACAGGAAGGGTAGACTCAGAACCTTTCACTATCAAGGGTGAGAGAGTCTTTCCGAAGGATCAAGTCAAGATTCTCGGGGTCGTCATAGACTCGCGACTTCACTACAAGTAACATATCGCAAGGGCAGCAACGAAGGGTTTAGGAGCTGCGATGGAACTGAAACGACTGAAGGGAATGGCTCCCTCGACAACGAGGCAGCTTTTTACAGCCATGGTAGCTCCTGTAGTAGACTACGCTTCCAATGTCTGGATGCATGCGTGCAAGACGGCGTCGGCGTATGCCGTTTATAGAGTATAAAGGGTAGGAGCGCAGGCGATTATAGGGTCCTTTACAAGTGTGGCGACAGGAGTAGCCGAGGCGGAAGCTCACATAGCGACCATTTATGAACGGTTCTGGAGACGAGCAAGCAAGTTTTGGGTAGACATACACACGCTTCCACGCACAAATCCGGTCCGAAATCTCTTACGAAGGATCAAAGCTTTCCGGCGATTCATATCTCCGCTTAGGCGCATCGCGGACGTATGCAGAGAGCTACCGAGAGATACCATGGAGATCATCCAACCGTTCGCCCTCGCCCCGTGGGAAGAACGCATGCAAGCCACGTTGGGCGGATAGGAAGGGGAAGAAGACGATAAGATCAAAGAGTTAGCCAAAGCAGGATAGGCGGTAAGAATGGCGACAAGCAGCTCGGCGAGAAACGATCTGGTCGGCATGGGAGGGACCGTTCAAATCCCCATATCCTTAGCGAGAGCCGGCAAGATCATCGAGACCTTCTCGGTCACGCTAGGGACGACGGAAGAACACAACCCGTATACCGCCGAACTAGCAGCCATCGCTCGTGGCCTAAAATATCTGCCAGAGATGAAGTATCGGGTTATAATGATCTTGACTAGTAACAGATCGGTGGCACAAGCTATAGGTACCATCCATAACCCCTCTTTCGGCAAGCAAAATAAAAAAGCCACCACCAAAAATCAACAACTTCACTTACACAGAACTTGACCGAATTGATAGAAATCCGTGAAATTTTTCGTTTCATAAATCATAAATAGGGTTTATCTATTGTACTCTGGTTTTTTTCGCCACCCGCCGCGACCGCCTGGGTGGTTGATGGGGTATGTTTTCCTCTCTGACTTCGATGACAGAACCAGCCTCCGATTCTGACTCTTGCTCGCTTGAAGAGACAAATTCCACCCCGACAGGCGTATAACGAGTCACCCCTTCTGATATGGACTCTTTACCAGCTAGAGTCTCTCCAAGAGTCATGAAACGTTTGTTAGGACTCGGCACTGCCTTCCTCTTCTTCCCTCTTTTCAGCCGAGCTAATTCTTCCTCTAGGCTGGCAATCCTCAGAGTATGCGCCGCTACTGTCTGCTGGTGAGCTTCAAAGCCCTTGGCTATTACGTTGTATCGTCTCCGTGTCTTTGGTGTTTTGTTCAGCCCAAGGTCACGAATTTGACGGCCCGTCTGTGGCGTATCGTCCGAGCCAAGATACAGCCTTGGTTCAGGAGTCACTCTTGGGCTGCCATTTGGCCTATCTTGTTGGATTTCAGGGTGTCGTAACGCTTTCTCACGTGAAATTGGCCAGTTTCCAGTGACCCTCCAGCCTGACAGTATGTTTTTCTTGGTCATTCCAACTCGGCGAGCCTTGGCGTAGGCCCTGATGAAATTGACCTTGTCCATTGGAGCGGAATCAGTCAACGAAGCGAACTTTTCCAACTCTCGTCGATATGCAGCCTTCGACGCATTAAATACTCCATTGTCCAGTGGCTGGAGTCCATGAGAGCAGTGTGCTGGTAGATAGCAGCAATAAACGTTGTTCAAAAGCACGTGGCCATCCATTCATCCTTCCATCACTCAGCACTGATCTTGAAGTGGGGAAAATAGAGAACATACTGTTGCGTGGCTTCCATGACCATCTAAAATGATCAATCTCGCATCAGAGTCGTCAGCAGGCGTGGTCTGGGGCAGATAAACTCTTTCAAGCCATTCAATGCCAATGTGGTCATCAGTCCACCCGTTGGGTGATGTTATATAATACCAGTCTGCTATCTGCTTGAACTCATCAAGAAACCACTGTTTCTGAAGTTGTTTCCCTTTGAATATTATGCCAGGAGTCAAAGCGCGGCCGTCAGCAGTGATAGCTTCGATGAATGAAGTCTAATTCCGAGTTTGTGGTCCCTTGAGAAAGGCCTTGCGTTTCGGGTCTGCGCTTCCAACAACCAGGCTATCTAGACCTGAACCCAGAGGGTTAGTCGGCCAAAATTCAAGAATTGACAAGGAATCGAGGTGAATGCTTGCCGAAACCAGTCATAATACCCCCCTCATCAACGTTGACCGTGTTTTCAGGCTTGATCCAACCATATTGGCCCTCCCGGATATCAAAGTACCAATGAACCGCTCTAGGTGTGAAAGAGTCAAATCTCTTGGCTTCTTGACGTCTACCTATCTTGGTCTTTAGGTCTGCGCGGCGATTGATAAACTTGGTCACCCAGTTACGTCCCAAGTCGGGATGTTCGCCCTGCTGTCTCAGCAGGCCCATGACGCAAGCGCGGATCTGACTGTGGGACGGAGCATAGCCCAAAGACTCCTGACGGAGTATCCAGAAAGCGAGCCTATCGTCTTGGCTTTTGGACAAGCGTCGATAAGGGTGGACCTGCTCTTTCACGGCCCCGCGGCCGTAAAGTCTGTCGATTAGAGTGCTCCGAGGCACTCCCCGTCTCTGAGCGGCTTGAGGAGGTGAAAAACCATTATCAGTAACATCCAATATGGCCTCTGCCATGTCTTCCTCTGTGTATTTCCATCGAAGCCTTGACCTAGGCATTTTCATATGTTGTCGCAGATAAAGGCCAAAAAACACAGAAAAGAGCGGTGAAGAACTTGATGATCGAATTAACACTGTTTCCATAGCACGGTATGCATACATCGCGTACCCCGCACAGCCTTAGAGGGCTACAATCGTTAACTCTAATCATTTCTATAATCAGCAAAGGCATTGTCCTCCAAGTAGCTATTTATTTTGGTCAATATTTGTGTAAGTGAAGTTGATGAGTTTTGGTGAAGCTTTTTTTATTTTGCTTGCCGAAAGAGGGGTTATGCCGAAAGAGGGGTTGTGGATGGTAACCCTCGCCAGCAATCGGGCCAGGGGCACATTCGGGAGATATACGATGCTATAGAAAAGCTCAAAAGAGACGGGAATAGAGTCAGGCTCATCTGGCTACCATTTGACAGTGAGCTCAAAATCCAGAGGATAGCCAAAATGTCAGCCTGCCACGCAACAGAGCCATACGTCACACCACGCAGAGGAACAAACAAAGCAAAGACGACAATCCTTAGTCGAACGAGAGCAAATCTACGAAGGGAGAGGGAACTACCAGACGGAGTTGGCAGACATTCGAGAAAGGTCGACTCAGCTCTGCCTGGTAAACATACTCAGCTATTATACGATCAGCTACCGTGGAAGGAAGCCAGCGTGCTGGCACAACTCAGAACCGGGATGACACGACTGAATAGCCACTCCTCCTCACCGTTAAATACGAGGTAGCTACTACAAAAGCTCTTACTGATATAAGTAACCCTCCCAACCGCACTGCATCTCGTATGCCATTCAGTTCAGCCGTCTCTTGCTACCCCACCACCTGAAACATATCAGCAGCCACAATTACAATCACGTCCGAACAACCAACACATTTACTTACTGGAGCGAACCAAGGCTTTTCATATCATTATATGCAGCATGTATTGGCTGGTGCACTGGCCAGTGAATGTATTATCGGCATCGGCTATGCGTTTAATGCCAAATCATAGAGAATAGGTTGCTTGATTTGAGGAGGCAAATCGTGCTCCTAGTGGCCGGGATGCTTGGCATGTCGGCGGATAAGTGTTCGATCTCATATCGAAGAAAACGGTGTTATAAAGAGGCTGTTTGCTGATCTGGGATATGCCTCATTACACTTAAGCTCCGATATCTTAAGGAGGAAACGTCATAACGATGCAGAGTTGCGTCGTCGCTGCATGTGTAATGAGAACACGTAGCGAAGTTGGACAACTATTGGCCAGGTTTGCGCGGGGCACCGGAAGTTCGTAAGATATTTGCCAAGTCTGTAAGGTAGCTCTTTGTAACAATCAAAACTGCTGGGACTTTTACCATCATACAAATTAGTATGTAGGGGGAAGTACCGTTAGTTTATTTATTTTTTGATTGGTCTTATACCCCTGTCGTGACCCCTCTGAAGGGCTATGGCACTCAAAGGGATATAGATATTATAAGTAGTTACTAGTACTTTATATCTTTTATTTACATAAATACTTATAAGTTGTAAATATAGTAAAGAGATTTTTCATTGTATTTAATAAATTAAATTCTTATATAATTTTAAACATCTAAATATAATTATTATTGTTCTTAGGGTAAAAAGGCTCCTGTTTCTAATTAGCTGGGGGGGCGATTTAGGTTTCTTATAATAACAAGGATGAAATGCCGGGTCTGAGCTCTATGAACTAGTTCATAGCCCAATCACATACTACACACCCAGCTGAGTTAAAGTTATTTAGGCTTATATGGCAAACGATGTTCTCATTTGCCCATTCCTTGCAACGCTTATATGTATGTGAGCAGCCAACGCCGTGGACTTCGATGAATGCGAGAACAATTAGAAATGTCCTTTGCCAGAGCCTTACTACCCCGGTAGAGAATCCAAAACTTTCGTCTGGGAGTCAAGTAACGAGTGGCGCGGACAGGTGTGGTTGTCGTTCCGTATTTCGTACCACCAGATTACTTTGAGTTTCGAAGTGCAGAAACCAGCGTCAGACACAGGTCAGAGGAGTGTGTGGTGATAGGCTGCTTCAGTGAGCGTATTTCTTCATGTGATAATAGTTGGATATAAAGTCATCGTGCTCTGGCAAAATATCCACAGGACATCGATTCGGAAGTAATTGAGAGCCATCACTGCGCCCCAGAACCTTTTTCCGAAATGTTGTTCAAACTCGTCCTTCTTTTCTTTCTTTGCCTCTCTTGGGGCTCTGCTAGCCCTCTAGCAGTCGAGCGAAGAGGTAAAGAAAAATTGTAATACACAACTTTGTAAACTGACTGAGATTAGATGTTAACCCAGATATGTTGTCAATGTTTCACCTGATGAAGCAGTATGCCGATGCCGCATACTGCCAGGAGAATAATAACTCGCCTGGAGACAAGGTTTCTTGTCACTTTAATAACTGCCCGTTGGTGCAAGCAGCGAACACAACCACCTTGGCCGAATTTGAAAAGTGAGCTTACACCAGAAATTTGTCACAATAAAGGCCGTCTCACATGTTGAGTTGTGATCCTAACCAGTCCTTTGCTTTCATCCCTCCTATTCCCCCAACCACGACAATCAAAATCTTCTTCAAATGGCTACAGCATTCCATTGAGGTCTCCATTCTGACAAATTATTGGTAGTTCACTACTTACCGACGTGACGGGATTCGTGGCTGTTGACTACACCAACCTCCTCACGATCGTGTCTTTTCGAGGTTCAGCATCGGTTACAAGTTGGCTTACCGACATTTTCTTTAACCGCATCCTAGTGGATATATGCAGCGGGTGCACAGCACACTGGGGTTTCTGGACGTCTTGGGTTGCCGCTCGCGGCCCTGTTCTCCAAGTTATAAGAACCGCTGCGGCAATAAATCCTGGATTCCGCATCGTCGTCACGGGCCACAGCTTGGGTGGAGCTATCGCCAGTCTCGCCGCAGCAGAGCTGAGGAATAACGGGTACAGCACAGACTTGGTATTTCTACCTACGAATATCCCACTAGCGGTTTGGGTTTGCTCATATCTTCATAGTACACGTTCGGCGCTCCGCGTTTTGGTGACGATGCCCTCAGCACGTATATCACTAATCAAGCTGGTGGTAATTATCGCGTTACGCATTACAATGACCCAGTCCCCCGTGTGCCACCTATGTTTGTTGGCTATGCCCACATTAGCCCAGAATACTACATCTCGACACCTGGTCTCGCGCCTGTTACCACTGCTGATATCCGGGTATGTACAGGCATTAGAAATCCGGACTGCAACGGGGCATGGATAATAGTGGACATCCTAGCGCATATCGAGTATTTTGACATCATGGGGCTTTGTTACCCACTTTTGGACATCTAAAAGGGCGCCAGGCTCTTCTTCGCATCTATGACCAGTTGAGTGGCATTTTATACACTTTCCTTACTTTAAGTATCAAGACTTATCCAGCAAAGTTGGAATTGGCAATTTGATAGTCCTGCGGGTATTCTCTTTAATACTCATCTGCCACCAGTTCAAGTGTGCTCTTTGTATTAAGAAATCTCACGTTACAACGCATCTACATGACAAGCACGATATCACAGAGGACGCCGGAAGGGGTCCAACACAGTTCCTCCAGACTGACAGCCTCTGCAACCCTGTATCTATCCCTACCCAAATGCTGTGGTGCATTAGCCTCTGTCACATGCTACTGCCTGAACCACGATTCGAGTGGGCTTCGTTATATAAAGATCGGGCCATCATGTGCATTTCCCTGGACCGGGCAATAATCCCGTAAATTAAGCGCAAGAACTAGACTAACCAATTAACGCTACCTCCTGAAGTGTGATACTTTTGCTTTGTTGCAAATCACTGACGTTTCTCTACCCCAGTATCAGGTGGGAAGCCCCCCAATGTTTCTACGAAGAGCACACGCCTTCATTTGTCTCTAGTACGGCCCTCTCACATCTACTACCGGTGACAGAATTTCGAGTACCATACTGTTGCGAATCCGAGACTGGCAACTTGTGGTCTACGGTATGAGGGCAATGGAGAGGGACAGATCAAAATATAGGGCAAATGGTTTGGACATGTTGTTACATCTCTCTGACTCTATCTGCCAATAAATCCTTTTAAACAATTCGAGGTTCTGGATGATCGAGGGCATCTTGGAGTCTAATATCCATTTCATGGTTCGAGGTAAGGCGCGTGATAAGTGTCACCTCTCAGCTAGATTCAACTCTAAATAACACATCTCAAAAGCACACTTCAGGCAGTATATCCATTTAATGGACCAATGGATGTAATAAAAAATAATTTTCAATTATCAGCCATAAGAAAATCTACCATCTCTAACCAACCCAACCCTCAAGGAAGTCGTAGTTAGGTTCGATAAAAACCGTATTAGACTACTTCCGTTATAGAACAACCTATATCTGAAATTTGCCTTTTCCCAGGTTTTTCTCACGACTGGTCTCATTATCCACCATAACAGAGGAGACGCTGGCTAATTTAAGATTCTTGATTCAATATAGCAACGTTGCAAAGACAACCAGGCCCTATGTTGCAGCTTACAAACATATGATAGCCAAGAAACCATGGTTGTACTTGGAGGCGTCGTTTTTACGGAAAGGCTGCTGCCATGCCAAGCCACCGAGGTTTGCACTTATGACGATGAGTACTTGGCCGACACAAAGTGCTTTCGTATCTTTCAAGGAGGTTGCCTTCCCTGCCATGAAGAGCACGAAGACGACGTATTTGGCCCATTTGTCAGTGACGACGACAAGGATGTACTGAACGCTTGCAAGTAGTAGACCGTAGCAGGTACATACAAAACAGGCTGGGCCTCGAAGTTTGACCTTTCAATTACTAAGCGACGCAAGCAAGAATAACAAGTACTGTACTCAGCGCAACCCTCGCTCCAAACATACCGATGCTATACCCTTGTTACGGCTTAGTGCGCCGTAGGCTCCTATAAGGAGCTATACGCACCACTGCAATTGCCACAGTAGCGACTATAGCCTAGTCTTTTGCCCTGTGGCACGATGGTTAGGTGCGACAGTTATAACCCCACCACAAAACATGTACTCTCCACAATATACAGCAAGGCAGGGATGCCCCTGACATCCAAAATATTTTCCCAGTGACACAGCACATAGGCCTACTACTTAACAAAAACACAGAAGCGGTCCAGTGGGAGTGTCCACAATCTTCAACGATACGGAGTTTGCGGGATGATCAAGGGACACGGACTTCTGACGGAGATGACTTATAGAGGTTTGAAACAACAATTTGGATTCCTATGATAGACCTCTTAGAAATAGCCGTCAAGACTCTCCTATCTTAGGGGAAAAAAAGCACAAGCATACCAGTTCTTCACCGTAATACAAGAAATAGGTTTAGTAGACTCAACACCTATACAAGGCTAAGGAGGAAGAACGGACTATGACTATCACCAGAATACAGGGCCTACTTCATGTAATCAACAGCCGACCCAACTCCATTGTTCAACCACCTAAATCCAAGAATGGGGAGCGTCTCCAACCATTTCATAAACCCGAGAGCGCCTACGGTCTCCGTGTATACCATGGGTCTCAGTCTGAACAGAGTCTCCGCTCATTTCATATGGTACAGCCTGCGGTATAAGCGGCGGTATCCCTTGAGATGCCGCACTTTGAGCACCCGGCAAGCCTGGTTGATTCATCCAACCTTGCGGTGAGGCGGAATTGCCAGCCGAGCTTGGAACAGTCATCATAGAACTTCTCCATTCGGACTGTACCGAGGAATCTGGGCCTGGCTTTCCGGCGTTCAGGTTAAATGACGATGTACCAGTTAATTGCGTTTGTTCCATTGGAGAAAACTGCGATGGGGAACGCAGTCGCTCAGCAGGAGGAGTACCATCCTCCTTCGACCGCCGAACAAACCAGAAGATTGCGAGAGATACAAGCGACAGCGCTACAAAGCCTCCAATTGCGCCGCCGATAATGGCTCCGATCTTGTTACTGCTGGAACGAGACGAAGGAGCAGGAGGGGAAGAAGGCAGAGAAACAGTAGAGGAGGATGACGATGTAGTCGAAGAAACAAGTTCTATTGATACGATTTGTGAATCACCGTTGGTGTAGGTTGCAGTGACCAAGCCTGCGTTTTCCTGATCCTTATAGGCAAAAGATACGCTCGAAGCTCGGGTTCCAAGTCAGAAAGAGAGGGTAGGATTTTTATAGTTCTGATTGGTCTAAAACCTGGAACGTGCCCCGTTCCTGACTAGAATCCTTGAGTAGAATAGGTCAGCACGGCTGTCAGACGAGGTAATTCATGTAGTGAGCGGGTTTCAGGTAGCTGGCTTCCCGCATGTAATTGGATGTCTCTGGCCATCGATCGACCGGGTTTGTGTGGAAGTTGCAGGTCGATTTTATCGGTCGCTGCTCAGGAGAAGGACAAGTTGTTGGGGCGACGGAGAGGTGGCTTTGGCACTCCGCGATGCTGTGATGGAGGTGCGGAAGACGGAGTTGAGGATGCCGCTGGCTTGGGCGCAATTCGTTCACACCGGTGCGTAGAATTCTATGCAGCAGACTTGGATCGCGGCGCAGTTTCCATAAAAGAGATAGCTAATAGCATTTACTATTTCTGCAAATCTCTTCTTTATTCCCGCACAACGATTGGGGATTTCATTGACAACGCAATGCGCCCTGCAGCTGGTACTACCTACTAATTACAGATACAGCCAAGGCTAACCCAGCCAGGCTTTTCTATTATGTAATAATTCTGAGTAAACCTCTAATGCCTTAATACCCCGCAGTGCTTCCTGTAATCGCGGACACGCTGTTGTGATCAGAGTCCCACTTAGCAATGGTCTGACCAATAATGCCAAGATCCATCAGGCTGTAACGACGGAATCACCTCCCTTCCCCGGGCCCTATGCCACGTCAGATTATGTCGCTTGAAACATGAAGAAGGTCATTTGGTCAACGATCAACGCTCGGGCCTCCTTCGAGTATGACAATTGGTGGGATACCCATGCAAACTTGCAGGTAGCCACTTCAGCTCGACAGAGGCAATGCGCAATACGGCTGGCAAAGTGCATAGCTGCGTTAGCGTTACCGCAGGTTTAAATTCCAGGCAGCAATAGCTTAATAACCTTTGAGCAATCTAAGTTAAAAAACTGCCGTATCCTGTGGGTTTCATCCACCTGATCAGTCGTCATATATAAAGCAACTCGTCGGTATTTATCATAAGGCGAGAGAGAAAGCTCGGTTACAGCCAACACCTGTAATGCAGCAGGAGGTCCTACTCGATGTAACTCAAGTTACAATACGCTATAAAGTCCATGAGCACGGACTTCTATATAGTAGGCATAGGCCCTCGTGGAAGAAATGCGGCGCGTTTTGTGTTCCTGTATTCCGAGCCTGGATAGAAATGCGCTGCATTTCTAGACGGGAAATTTGGGGTAGAGATATGAGAACGCTGATTGGTATAGACATGGAAATGCGGCGCATTTCTGGTCTACATGCTTGATTAGGAAGATAGAAGAGCATAAGGAGCTAAACTTTAAATCTGAGAAGGGATGTGATACTATTAAAACAATGATGTGAAGCTAAGCTCGAGGAGAGAAAGAGTCCTATGCTAAATGCCGGATGATAGCGAAAGGGAGGACCAGTTGCCCCGTCTGTAGTAAGAACATAGAGAACGCATCCTACGGCTCTACTCAGTATTCTGTAGTCCGATGGCATTCAAAATGCTGGATCTGACAATACTATCGCTGGCCCGGAGGGCTTGCGACTCATAGTAGCCATTCCGTGGCAATATGCTCAAAGTGCAGATTTTGCGGCGCAGCCCAGACTATTGTTTTTTATTCACATATTATCTTTTGACCACAAATAGTAAGGTTTGCCATACGTCAGGGAAGCGCCACTCTGAACATTGACATGCCTTGCCCTCGCTTCATGCTACACAACCACAAAGAGCCTTCTTGTCTCATAACTTGCCTGTGGTTTCAATCATCTGCAAGGAGTACATTATACGCTCCAACTTCAATTCGTATTCTCAGAATTTAGCGCAGGTTCTGTTTATCTGATTGGTAGGTATACTACGCCACAAATGGATGTTGCTGACATGTGACGGCACTTGTGATGGTTTGGGGAGTGGGAAGTTCCGATCATGCCGTATGGTTTAAGTAACAGAACACATGAGGTATGTTAACATACGGCATTTACCTTTGGTGCACACCGATCAGAGTTTCGGAGTTAGATTATAGTTGCTCGATCAACAGGTAGCCATGATAAATATGTCCCCCCATGATGAAACCCAAGCCCATACTGCATATCGCGGAACAGCCACACTATCTTCTGTGACTGGATGCCACGAAAAATCCTGGTAGAGTTAGCTACCAAAGGTCTATGGCCACCATTATGGCGCAATGTTTGGGTGGACATAGACTTTTGATACCTTACTCTGTTTCACTTCTTAATGCTTAAAGGGTGGGTTACAGTAACTCAACAGCGAAAACAAACACAGTCATATCACGCAACAGCAGCATCATGCCTAACGCTCTGTATGATAATAGCCTTATTCAAATAAGACATCTGGCGGCTGTGGGTAGCTTCGATGACCTTGAACCCACCAAGTTGCAGTCTACCATGAAAGCCGCCAGAAGGTGTTGCTGACCAGTGACATGTGATGCCAGACTTAGGCTTCTGCTGGAGATATAGAAACCCAGAGACACTAAATTCCACTACTTTCTTGGTATTGATGTTAGCCAGCGACTGCACGTCACCGTCACGTATGACTTTTCTTGTTGAAGGAACCGGCACAACTCAGAAAACTCTATTATTGTTTTGGAGTATACCTGGCACCGGCAGCCAATAGGATGGCCAATATTGAAGTCCCAGTTCCATACTTTGGTCTATTGTAAAGGACTTTCGTACTTGTCTCTGTCATCGACGCAAGTATCCACCCTGTCCCTCTATTCCAAGTCTTATAAAATCGTTCGTTCCCCATCCTATCTCGTGTAATTGAAATTAAGATAGAATACCAGTTAAATCAAGCTGCAAACATGCCCCTTCTCGCCAACTGGAATGACGAGATTCGGTTTGAAGTAGCCGATGACCACTTGGAGAGGCCGACGCAGGTTCAGGACGTTCAGGCCATCGTCAGAAGAGCCCATGAACAGAACCAGCAAGTGACCGTCATCGGTGCTATGCATTCGACCACTGAATGCATAGTAGGTTCCGGCATCGTCATCTCGATGGAGAACATGGCTCGCGTCCTCTCCGTCGATAGGGAAGGGCTGACTGTTACCGTAGAAGGAGGTGTGACTCTGCGGCAGCTGTGTGCCCACTTGAAAGAGCTCGGCTTCCAGCCTCCAGTGGTCCTGGAATATGGCAACTTCCAGATTGGCGCCATCAGCGGCACCCACGCCAACGATACCGCTATCAGACGCTCTGCGCAGTTCTCGTCATTTGTACTCAGCGTGAAGTTGGTTACACCCACTGGTGAGATAATGGAAATATCTGAGTCACGGAACGCGAAATACCTACCCGCCATTCGATCCCACTTTGGCATGCTAGGCGTCGTTTGTGAGGTAACTGTGCGTGTGTTCAAGACCCAGCCACTTCACGTCAGTTTCCAGGTTTCACAGATCGACACGTTCATGGACAATTTTGCAATAGAGCTGCAGGCTCTGGAAGGACCCAACGACCAAGTGTTCGGGATGCTGTTTCCGACCACCGGCAAGCTGGTCTGGCAGTGCCGCAAGTTCTTGGATCCGACGATACCAAGGCCAGATTCGCCAACGGCTTGGCTTGATCCGATGGAGAGCAAGAACATTATTCTGTTTGGGGATCTGTTTTTGCCTCTGGTAAAGGCCGTAACAGCGCTTCGCCCCTCGATTGCCGTGGCCGAACTGATTAATAAGGCGATGGTTGACTTGCCACTAAAGATCATCCCCCACAGTCGCTACATCATTGATCCGTGCGATCGTGCCGTCATCTACGCCGAGGACAATCCAAACTTTGACTTCTATGACTGGGTGTTTCCAGAGGCGCAATGGTGTGAGATGGTCCAGGCGTTCTTACAGCTGAGCCGCCGCTTTCAGCAGCAGCACGGCTTCATCTTGCCGTTGCCCGCACTGATCTACTTTATCGAGCAGGACCAGGCTTCGCTGCTATCGCGATCCCGGAGTGCGAACATGATGGCCATTGACCCTTTGTTTCCCGATCCTAAGGATCCCATGTGGAAGGAGTTTCGCCTTGCCTTCAACAAGATTGCTATGACTCACGGCGGCATCCCTCATATCAACAAGACGCGCGACGGGGCGATCAACCATTTTGCCCAGGCCCACGACCCGGACAGCATCCGGCAGTTTCTTCAGATACGCCAGCAGCTCGACCCCAATAATCTGTTCCTTAATAACTTCTTCAGGGACATGTTCGCCGGTTACCTCTGAAACGCGCAGAACAACGGGCAGAGGGAGGGCAAGGAGTGGTTTAGAGCAAAGTCCTGTTAGATTGGTTGCCGACCATCTGATCCCCATTGCTCGCCAGGGCATAAACTTGTGCTGCCATGTGCTGCGTTCTGTATCTCCGTTTTGTATGCACTGTCTTGTAATAGTTATTGTGTAGTACTGTGACTTATCGCTAGTTATCATTCTCAAATACAATCATTATCTCCAGCCCTAGCCCCAGACTGCCGAAAGCGAACTTCCTTGTCCAGCGAGTCCGAGAATTCCAAGTACTTGCTCGATACAGAAACCGCTCCAGCAAAGATAGTTCTAATCCTTATGGTCAGGGCTAAGTTTGTTTATTATCATTATTGGTTCTGAAGCCGCCGGCTGAGCGACCAGCGAAGGAGATTGTGGCTGGTGCAGCGAATTGTATCCTCACAACGATTTATGACCGAGTCAAACGCCCCCATAATGCATGGTGTTTTCTGTTTATCCTATCGCGGGATTAAAAAGTGCAGATCGCTATCTAAGGCACCTGCCCTAAGGTATAGTCTATGGTGAGCGAGTGGCGATCAGGTAGTCTGGCCAACGCCTGTAGTATACCTCGTCGGGCACCTTAATAGATAGAGGGCTATTAAGTTCTATCTGACTATAAACTTATAGCAGCGAATATCTCACTGCCTATATCCTTATCGGTCATATAATGTTGGTTTAAAGCGTCTTGGTATTCCTCTTCCCGTTCTATAACTTGTTGTAGATAGGCGGACGCTTCAGGTATACGATTCTGAAACACTGCTTTCGCCTGTTTGGGAGCTGTCTTTAGTTTTGGCTTATTTGTATGCTGTATTTTGGCTATTAAATTGACTTGAAACCAACTGCTGCCTTCTAGAGATGGAAAGAAACGCTGGCATGCAACGCCTTTAATCCATGGCACAGGATCAGTCGACGGATGCCCTGTCGCCGGCCTTTCTTTACCCCTAGGATTGTCTCAGAGATGGCATCAAACACAATGCTCCTATGTCGCCTCAAGCTGGCGGACGTTAAAGTTGCATAATCGGCACTTCAGTATATCGAGTTTTGGTAGGGCAAGACAAGGAATAGGCTCGGTTATTAGTGAAGGATACTATAGCGAGACAGCTTAACCTGGCTTCGTAGCATGCCCAGAATCACTTTGATCGCTTTAACCTGTCAGCGCCGAGTCCCTAGGTCTATTCTAACATGCTTTTTGGAAAGATATGTGGCAATTTCGCTAGTTAAATACGCATACTGACATGTCTGGCATATGAGAATTTGATACTTAAGGGGAAGGATGAAGAGATATATAGGATTAGAAGAGCTGGGCTCTGTTATATAATTAAGCGTCATGATATAAAAATCGGTCCTAGAGGGACTTAAATTTTGGCTATAGTTTATATTTGCGGTGATAATAATAAGCCTGAGGCAAAACTTTACGCGATGCGTTATAGTATCGCCGCACCCTTAACGTGGAACAGAGGTCCGGTCAGAAATTCAAGTCTACCCCCTGTAAAAGTCAAGGCTACCCCCTGGCTAGTAATCGCTACCTCCTGGCTAGTGACTTTAGGAAATCCAATTCTACTCCTGGTCAGAAACCAAGTCTACCCCGTGTAATACAGGGTAAAATAAATCAATTCTACTACAATTGATTTTGGTATATAGAACTAAGTGGTCTAGATCTGAGAGGTTGAATAAGGATAGGAGGGGCTCAAGGCCATGCCGAGCAGATCTGGCAATGCCGTGCTTTTGCCCGGTTACTCCGATACACGTTTAGGACTTGAAGAGAAACCGCACTTGGCACATATAATGGCTGCTTCTGGTAAGTTACAATAAAGGATCGGCCCCCGAGCTTTGCAGCTTTGCTGGGGGTAAAGTAGGATGGCTACGTTGTTCATGGACAGAGAAGCTGGCCATTATGACTAAGCATATGTAAATATAATAGATAGGATGGAATGGCGGAGATAGATTAGATACTATAAAACATGTGAGTTTCAGTAGAAGATGGTAATGAATGTTGTTGCTTAGGTCTAGGGTAGCCAAGTTGTTAAACTCTACAGGGGTCAGCCGACGGAAACGCGACGCGTTTCGTGTTTTAGGTTTTCTAATTTCATGAGTGCAGTACAAGAAACGCAGTGCGTTTCTATCGGGGAAATATGGGGCGAAAATGCTAGACGATAGTTGGTCAAAAACAGGAAAACGCAATGCGTTTCTGCTGATAACGTACATGATAAGCATGTGAACCATCCAAGCATGTGAACCACTTTTCCCTCCTACACCTAACATTTCACTTAATCAATTGATTTATCAACCACCAAGCATGTCAGACCCAAATTACGAAGCTAGAATACTTCTTGCCCTTCAGGCACTTCAAAATAATCCTAAATTAAGCCTCCGATGCGCTGCAGATATGTATAAAGTTAATCGCATAACCTTACGTCACCGACAGAATGGTCTCCAATCTCGATGCGATTGGATTCCAAAATCACGCCGTTTATCAAATCTAGAGGAACAGATTATAGTTCAGTTTATTCTCGACCTAGATACGCGAGGATTTCCTCCCCGACTGCGTGCTGTTGAAGAAATGGCCAACCGACTGCTTGCTGACCGCAATGCACTACCTGTCGGCAAGCGCTGGGCTCATAACTTCGTCACGCGCCATAAAGAGCTTAAGATGCGCTTTTTTTCGTAAATATGACTATCGGAGAGCCAAACGCGAAGATCCAACTATTATTCGCAATTGGTTTACGCTTGTAGCGAATACAATTGCGAAGTACGGCATTCGATCCGATGATATCTGGAACTTTGACGAGACTGGCTTCCTTATAGGCATGATTGCAAGCGGAATGGTTGTCACAGGCACAGACAGGCGTGGACGACCTAAATCAGTGCAGCCTGGAAACCGGGAATGGATTACGGTCATTCAGGCGATTAATGCGGCAGGCTGGGCGATCCAGCCGTTTATCATCGGTGGGGGCCAATATCACCTCGCCAACTGGTACCGAGAAAGTAACCTCCCGGGCGATTGGGCTATTGCGACAAGCCAAAATGGCTGGACCGATAACGAGATAGGACTTGAGTGGCTAAAGCACTTTGATCGGTGTACAAGCAACCGATCAGTTGGTTCCTATCGTCTTCTGATCCTCGATGGCCATGAAAGTCACCACTCTGTCGATTTTGACAGATATTGCGAGGAACATAAGATCATTACACTTTGTATGCCACCTCATTCGTCTCATCTACTCCAGCCTCTTGATGTTGGGTACTTTAACCTACTTAAAAACGCTTACGGTCGAGAAATTGAGCCTTTGATCAGATGCTCTATAACACATGTATCTAAGACCGAGTTCTTCCCGGCCTTTTATGCCGCGCATCAAGCTACTATGACCGAAAAAAATATCAAGTCAGCCTTTAGAGGAGCCGGGCTTGTTCCTTTAGACCCAGAAAGTGTGGTCTCAAAGCTTGATGTGCAGCTGTGGACTCCAACGCCTGCTGAAGACGTCGCTAACCCTTCAACCCCTTGGGTCTCAAAGACGCCAAAGTCCGTGCTTGAGGCTGGCTCTCAGTCTGAATACCTTGAACGACGAATCAGAAGACATCACAGTAGCTCTCCAGAGTCGGTTATTGAAGCTATGAAGTCTTTAGAGAAGTCAACAAAGGAATGTATGCATAAGATTACCATACTGACAGCCAGGCTGGATGATGTTCAAGAGGCAAATAAGATACTAAGCCGTTGCCGAAGGGCAAAAAGAACCCGACTACAGAAGGGAGGAGTAATGATAGTAGATGAAGCAAGGCAGGCAATTGATCAGATGGATGTTGATGCGCAGGTAGTTGCAGAATCGTCAAGAAGTAGCGGTCAAAGAAAGTCGGTCGGACCGGGGGTTCGGCGCTGTGGAGTGTGCGGTAAGCCCGGACATAATGCAAGGACGTGTCAGGTAGTAATTAGGATGTCTGGGGAAGAATATAGTGAGTAGTTTTAATTGATTAATTGATTTGTTGTGTTTTTATGATGATATCTGCCTATATGGTGTAGGAAAATTGGTTCACATACTTGGATGGTTCACATGCTTATCATGTACGTTAATTCTTGAGTAGGGTTATTATCAGTAATAATCTATAACCTTCAGATATTATTTGCCGACCAGCTCTGAAATAATAAGCCTTACTAAATATAATCACTTAGCTAGTGTTGTATCTATTGTTGAGCTGCGAGCTTAATATCTTTACTATGCTTTGACTTTATATAGGCTAGTAAGACCTTTTTGCTAATAAAGCGAAGATTATAATGTTTATAGGCCGAACCTGTAACAGCTGCACCTAACCATTACGCCATGAGGCAAAAGATTGGCTAATAACTGCTATTGTAGCAATTACAGTGGTGCATACAGCTGCTTATAGGAGCTTACGGTGAACCAAACCGTAACAGAACCCTTATAAACCATAAGGTTTAGGTATAGCGGTGAGCCGTTTGGTCACAGTGGAAGTATCTCTGGGTTTAGAAGATTAAGAGAATAGATTAGTAGCTTCAAACCACGGCAGGCAGACTTAGTTATATAATGCTTATCACCTAGGTGATGCGGCATGCGTATAGGGTTAATGGCAAAGCCGCATTTAATGTAAATTATTGCTGGCTCTGGCGAATTATAGTATAAGCCGAGATTCTTAAGCTTTTGGAGCTAACTTGGCCGCAATATGATAATAGCATTAGTATACGTCGCGAGGCCTGTTATATTAATAAAGTTAAGAAGGCAGTAAGAGGATTAGATACCCTCTGTAAAGCGATATTTAGCTAAGAATAAAAAAAGAGCTTAATTGCTACTTCCTTCCTTCTAATTGACATAACCGAAATTACTATATACTGTAAAGTTTAAGAGCGCGGTTATCTATGTGGTTAGCATGGGCCTTTGTAGAAGGAACGCGGCGTATTTCGCGTTCTCGGTTTATAGGCCTAAATGGAAATGCGCTGCATTTCCAGAGGGGAAATTCGGGGTAAGAAAATGGAGATTCTGATTGGTGCAGAAGTGGAAATGCGGCGCATTTCTGGTCTACATGCTTGATTAGGGTATCTCATTAGCCACATAGCTAAATTTACAAACCTTGCATATAACAAATGGTAAGTCTCGTGTATGGATAAATGGTTCCATTATGGTGGCTGTTGTAATGCTGTATTGTGAATTGGGTTTATTAGGTTAATGGCTACCTGCTTTAGTTATCTGGGGTTTATTCCATAATAAATCATTGCTGTCTATAGTTACTTGTCTACGGCGCATGCTTATCAAACACGTTAGTCCTTTTTTCTGTCTCATTGCCAAGTGTCCTAAAATGACTAACGATTTCATTATATACCTACTCGAGCTTGCCCCCAGCATTCGATGCCTCTCCTCAGGGTGGATCCAAGCATGAATGTGGATTCATAGTGATCTCGAGTTGAGAACATGTCAAATGACTTCTTCCAAGCTTGACTCGCTGAATGATGGGAGCGCTTACCATTTAACATGGCTCAAGAAGAGAGTGAGGGGATCACTTGCTCTATCTTCGAGACGCATGGGCCTTGTACTCTTTCACTCTTCATTGTCAGAAACGCAACCCTTTGCTAGCCCTCCTTTAGGGGGTTCTAGCTTCCATTGCCATCGTTTGGGAAGCGAAAGGCAGCGATGCGATGGACATGACACACCTTTTTCTTAGTCAGTGGTCAAATGTCATGGCTCAGGACAAATAGAATTGTTGGAAAGTAACCCATCATCCATAATCTCATTTCACACGTCAATAAGGCAAAAAATAACTAGGATATCTTGCCAAGTCCTGCCACTTTTGACACGTGGGCGGCTCGTTTCATTCGTTAACTTTTTACAACCTTAACTTTCCAAGTATCGATCTAAAAATTGGGCAAGCAAGAGTAAGTAAACCACACCAAGTTCCCTCAGCAAATCCGAGTAGGAAAAAGTACAGACTAACGTATTTCACCATCACCCCGTACACCCCCCCACCCCGCACACCCGTGCTGACCTCACAACGGAATCTGTAGATGACTTCAATCAATTACACAGCTATGAGTATTTATTCAATTATTCTGAGACTTTGAATACTGATTAAAGAACGTTCTCTCAACCGTTAATGTTTTTGGCGGCTTTTTTCTACGTGGTTTGCGCCTGTTTTCCTCGACCTGATGTAATATATTCTTCTCGGCTTGATCTCGTGCTGTGATGATCTGTTTAATCTCAGGAAAAGCTTGGTTTGGGTCAAATTGAACGGGGACTCGACCTGTGGGAGCTTTTGCTGCCGCTGACGCCTTTAATACGGCTTTTTCCTCTTCTAGACGCTGTATTTGACTGTTCTTCTGCTCAATAGACTTCATCGCCTTCTTCAGGATACAATTGAAGTCGCGAATCGAGGGATTTCCGTTCTTTTGAGCCTCTTGGAGCTGTTTTTCAATATCATGACTTCCTTGAGGCGTCCCCCACACGGTCTCGGCAACTACCTGCCACTTCCTTGGTGTTGTAGGCCCCTCAAATGACTTACGTTTCTTCTCCTTGGGCTTTAATGACTTCAAAGCCTTGCGAACATCGATTGGGAAGAGACCAGTGGCCAAGAAGCCACTCAAAATGTTCCTACGAGTCAGGGCTTTCCGGGAAACCTCTTTATAAGCTTTTAGGAACAGTTGTTGCTGATGTGGTGACGTCGCTCCGTATGAGGCCCAAAATCGGGTCAACTGACGATAGTACCCTTTTAACGGTCCAAATACGGCAACATCGAGCGGCTGTGTAATATGTGAAGAATGTGAGGGTAACCAAGAGAGCCAAATCTTGTTCAACCAAGCCTTTTTCATCAGTTCTGCTGTTATATGTGACTTATGCTGGTCCAGGACTAAAAGTCTCCATTGGGACGGGTCTGACGGCGTAGTCTCAGGTATAAATACCTCCATAAACCATTTAAGGAAGATATCGGCGTTGGACCAACCCGTAGGACTCGTAGTGTATTTCCAATCAGGGAAAACGCCCGGAAACCACTGTCCTTGGAGGTTTTCGCCGGTAAAAACGACAGTCGGGGTGAGACGCCGTCCGTCTGCTGATATAGACTCCAATATCGAGCTCCAAGTCGAATTGTCTGACTTTATACGCTCTGAACTAGATGTCATGATGGTCCCGGCCACAGTCCCGCCGTTGGTTTCCCCAAGTTGGACCCCGGTCTCGTCGACGTTATACGAATGTTGCCGTGTGATGTTTTTGGACTCGACAACATAGCTGAGACCGTCATAGTACTCCGTAAGCGTCTCCTTCGTGACGCAACGCTTCCTCGCGGCATCTATGACTCTCGATGGCTTCATTTCTATTGTCTGATGGCGTGATATAAACCTGTCGACCCAGTTCTTACCGAGATACGAGATGTCCCCGTTGACCGTTGCCAAAGCTTGTGCAAAGTCGTGTATTTCCTGCTTCGTCAGCGGCTGAAAAGCACGCTCTCTCTCGATAATATAGTTCACAAGGTCTTCCTCCTGTATGACCGTTAGCGACAAGTCTTTCTGACGTGCCGTTGTGATATCTTGGGCTCCGGCGCAACGATCTCTCAAAGTCGACACCTTGATCGAATGTTTTCGCGCCGAAGCTCGCAATCCAATCAATTTTTGGTCCTCCACTGCCAATCTCATCCTATATTCATAATCTGATAGTTGCGAATCCATTTCCGTTGATAGAAAAAAAAAAGGATTTAATTTGAATTTTACAGATGTAAATAAAGTGGCTGATATTAATGACGCGTCGATGGTGTTGAGGTGTGCGAGGTGGGGGGGTGTACGGGGTGACGGTGAAATACGTTAGTTGTTGTGGCAACCTCTTCAAAATGCAAAGTCCAATCTTGTATCAAAGGTCTTGTTCAAAACTTATCCTTCTTCATGTAAGCCTACTAGGTGAAAGAACTCATGACCGGATTGTCTCCGTGCGAGCACCTCGGTCGAGACTCTAGATGTAGGTGCGTAGCCGGATCTGAGAAGCCGATCGGCCTCGTGCTTCAAAACGGTCTTAAGGACAGTATCTTAGGCAGCAGCAGGATCGTGTATCTACGCCGTGGAGTAAGCTCTGAGAAAAAAACATAATGCTCGCCTTCATGCCATTTAGCACGCTCGTTGGATAGATAACGGGCTGCTGACGACCTAAGCTTCGGATAATAGGCCATTCTTCTCGAACAATTCTTTGTCACAAAGAAAGCATAGTTATCTAATCGTACGCAAACGGCTATCCAAGTCCTAAAGTGCTCGTGCGAGCCCGGTTGAGCACCCACTGCTTACTTATGGTAGTGTCGAACGAATTGATGGCAATCTCAGGTAAGTCCCTAGTTCGGGCGGGACGAAAAAGTGATCAAGATAGCTACAGTGACCTATATTAGTACTGCTTAAGAGACATATTTGTCCGCCTGGATTCCCATCCATTCCAATCTTGGGCGTTCAGCGACCCCATCCTTGGCAAGGTAGATTCCTATCGCTCGACTCCGAGGAGGAGAACAAGGTCACCTAACCAAGTCGAACCCTTGGCCGGTTGGTGGATAAAACGAAAGCAGGCGAAAGAAAACTAAATAATGCCTCAGACTTCCATTGTATCCAAGAAGTGGAGAATAAAAAGCCCAAAATCAACCCGCCATGCTATGCCTCTTAGAGCTGATTCTAGGGCCTAAACTAGCTGTAAAGTAGCTTATGGTCGCCCAATTGTGCCTCGGTGGCTACATTTCACGGACTGTGTTGGACCGTCCCCATCACCCAGAGAAAAAGATGACTATTAATCATCTTGGCTCAGGCGGGTGAGAATGTGGACGTAGTCTTTCGTTTACTCTATTAAACCTGAATCAGCCTGGGCGAATCGGGCATTGGCCGACACGTGATGGGATATTCCTATTCGGCCTCTGAGTAGTTGGCTGAGTTGTCCTAAAATCACGAGAGTGGAGGAGTCTATGAACCCTATCAGCAACATGGATCTCGAGGTATCCTGCAGGGCGTTTGGCTGGCGCAACTCACATGAGGGTTAGACTGGTCGTAGGGGCTTGGAGCGTTGAAGTCCATGGGCGGCATGTAGCCATAAGTCGTATAAGGGGTCAGCTCGTCGTCGCTGGGACAGGACTCCCGCTTGGTGGTATCGCTAAAATGCGTCATTGGGGAAAGCATCATGGGCACGGCGGAAGTATTCAGGTAGTTGGGGTAGGTGTCGGCAGTATCCATGGCCAAGGAGGCCTCAGGGGAATCGTAGGGAGCGACGAACATCTCATCAGGAGTCGGATAAGTCGAGTATGTGAACTGGGAAAGGCTGTTGGAGCGAGCCCGGTCGTCATGAGTGCTAGGGGGGAAGAGATCGTCATCGGGCTCCCTGGGAGGAATGAACTGGCTCTGAGAGACGGCTGGCTTGGCGGAGGTATCGGGCTGCGACTTTTGGGACTTGAAGGATCGCTTCGACTTGATGGTATCCTGGGTCTGCTTATCGGACCCGACATGATCAGAAGAGCCAGCACGGCGCTCGAAGTCCTCGAGACGTCGCTTGAGTCTCTTGCCTACAAGCGAGTATTCATGTCAGTTCTGGTTGGGAATCAGCTTTGGAATCTTCGGGAGCCAAGTCAGGTGGAAGTCAGGCTCTCGGAGTTAGTGGAGAGAGCGTACGGTAGTTGCGCTGAGCAATGCGGTTCTGTATCCGTCGGCGCTCAGCAGTGTCAGAGATCTTGGTCCAGTCTTCATCCGGGTTAGCAGATGCACTACTGGTACCTGAGTAGCGTCCGCGAGGAGGAGTTTCCGCATAGGCGGGTAGTGGCATGAACACCGGCATTGTGGAAGTTGTTGTAGATGGTTGAGTAGAGGGTTTGAGTAGGTAGGCGCCGTGGAAATGATACTTGTCGTTGCTATCAACGACGGGGCGATGGACGACCTAGGCACGATTGAGACAACGGGTTGGGAATCTGCCTGAGCTGTCTATTGATGTCTCGTTTCTGTCTGTCCTCTTCCGCTTGTCTATCTTTAGGTGCTTGCAATCGACCAGCAACAATGGCTGGCGGTTAGTGGCGGTATATATAGGGGCGAGAATAAACAGGCTTACATATCGACGGGCGTGGAGACGGCGTAGGTGAATAAGTAACAAATAGCACCGGCCAAAGCGTACCTTTAATATAGTGCGACATCATTGCGACTGCCGATAGTTTGCTTATATGCTAGGGTATTAGAGCTAGAGTAAGAGACAAACGAGATGGAGGTGACAAAGACGGGATCGAGGCTCCAATCTGTAGATACGGTCGGGGCTCTCCCCAAAGTAGTCTATCATTTCATTGCGGGCGGCACGAGTCACGAAGAGGCGCTCGATCTCCGGGACTCCTCATCACGGGGGGATAAGAGACTGAATAACCTAGTAAGAGACAGAGATAATAGGCGTAACGGACTCAGATGGCAGAAGTGCTGCCCAATGCGGGCCAACATCGGACGACACCTGCCTTGGGTATGTTGGAGGGGGCATGTGATATGGAGAAGTACGGATGAAGTTCTTTCCATCGGTCAACTAGGCCTGCAATAGGTAAATTCCCCGAACCCCTCCTCAAGCTGATTACTAGACACCTAAACTACCGCGTAGATTAACTTTTGGCTCGTCATATGGCGCGAGTCAGTATCACATAGGCGAAGCTTGCGCTTGGAACCGTAGCATGCTAGGCCGAAAGGATATGAGGGTAGCGGTGATAGGGCGAACGCAGCCATGGTGGAAGATTGCCAATTAGTGATCTCCTGGGTGCTTAGTAACGGGCGCTAAGCAGCGGGCGAGCCATGGCGCGAAGGTACAGAGGAGGCGATGGAGAGGGTGGGTAAGCCCGTTCACCGGTCCTAGATACCCTTCTGTACTCTAATAGAATAAAGAGCCGGGTGGGTCAATACTCGGCGCCTCATAGACCTCGCTTATCACAGCCCAGGACTAGTTTGCGACCTCATAAAGTTCCGACTTGCACGCAGAGCCAGGAAGAGACGGAAGCCACTAGGTTCACATATACCCGTGGGTCTACTTTTCGTTCTACCATTATATCGCATCTACGCGACGAAAAGTCTGAAAGACAGAGCTTCATCCATGCGCTCACCAATCAGCTAGATAAGGAATGCTTTTAAGCCAAATACAGTTCGGCCTAGATGGCTGGATTGCGGCTATTTTGTTAGCGCGCCCGGATTCTTTAGCCTCTTTTTCGGCTTACCCCGACATACTATTACTAGACCGCACATACAAAGGCGAACAAGCATAGCATGCCGCTCCTTGATATGATTAGAATTGATGTTTGCTAACGACCCTTTTGCATAGCTTTTGCGTTCCTCCGTGGCGAGACGGAGGATGATATACTTGGGCAATAGACCGGCTCAGGTTATTGATAAAACAAAATGGGTTGATTGTGTGGTTGTTAGTTCTAAGTTGCATGCATCCGAGAAGAGCACAGCTCCTTACATAGTATCCACATCCAGCAGATCGGACCACCTTAGTCACACGGTCTCAACAATATCAGTAATATCCGGCCACTCCGCTTCACCGACAAAACCAATCTGCTGCCGGGCATTCTCCTGCAATTTAACCCCCAGCTGAGCTAAGTCTTTACGGATCTCATCAATAGCCGCATCCCCTATAGAGTGCTGTTCCATCTCTGAGTCGTTATCATGCCTGGCTGCGTCTGTATGTATGAAGCTCTGGTTTGGTAAGAGCAGTGCAAGAGGCAATACTACCGCAGTCGAAATGTTTCCATCCCTTTCAGTCGTTTCGCAGTGACTTAGCGCTTGCACTTGGCTTATTTGAGAGAAGAGTTGTTGCGGCAAAATTGGCGCGTTATGCAGGGTAATGCCATTTCTGTGGTTGCATCTTTCATCTCCACGATTTGAAAGGACTCCACTGTGTGGTATGGTCTTCTTAGACGATTTTGAATTCTCTATACGGTGGTTAAATTAAGCCTTTGGGCTACAGCTAGTAATTGTGGCACTCAATGCTGTATTGTCGGTCCTGATTGTCGTCGCCGAGATATGGGAACTCGTTTGGGATAGCGGTATTTGTTCTTGTTTATTTTCTTCGTTGGCCTCTGGGATTGACAGATTATCTCTTTGCTGCGGCATGCTATTGATGGATTTGATAGCATACAAGGAGCTTGCGGGTAGAAGAAGGTTCCTGGATATAGAGTATGAAGTGGTTCTAACGCAACAGCAGTTCTATTCTTCATTATATGCCGGCGGTCTACTTGACGACGGCTATGCATAGACTCAACCCTTGCTATCGCTCGTTTAAACGCGCCTAGAATTAATCTCTACACTCATCTAACCATGCCAGACACTAAGATAGGCATGACATGACGTTTTTAGAAGAGCTTGGTTGGCCGAAAAACAACGGATGCTAACCTTTCACCAGCGTCGATCAACTGCCGTCTGCTATTTGTTGGTATGGCATGTGAAAGTGACCCTTTCTTAGCTGAATTAAAAAAGGTCGTAAGTTCTAGACCGATCGATCCAGGAAAGTCTTGACTCTTCTTGGTTCTAGACTGTTCGAACGGCCAGACCGGTAAAATGTGTTACATTGTTGGTGAAGCCCGCCCCACTTCCAATCGCCGCAAAGCCTGTAAATCAGATGATTTGAGCCTGAGGCCGGAGTATTTGAGCTTAGTCCTACATACCAAAAACAATTGATTTATTTTACCCCGCATTACAGGGGGTAGACCTGATTTTTGACCAGGGGTAGAATTGAATTTCACAAAGTCATTCACAAAGTCACTAGCCGGGTAGTAGACTTGACTTTGCAGGGGGTAGAATTAATTTATACAAGGGGTAGACTTGGATTTCTAATTGGGACTTGGTTACACGTCGAGATGCGGCGCCGCGCCACCAAGCACCTGAACCCACCGCGTAAAGTTTTGGCTCAGGCTCATGAACACCATCGCAATTGTAAGCCATAGCCAAAATCTCAATCCTTCTAATACAGATTGATCACGTCATGCCGCTTGGTTTTACCATGCAGCACCCACCTGCCGGTCATACCCACCTACCGGTCAGCGAAAAAAAAAATCCCCCATACACAACGCACTTTGTTAACCTCATGGGAAAACCGTAATACACATAGTAAAAATAAGTTTATCTCTAGAATTCAGATCAAAATTGAATCTATTTTAATATTTTCTAGGTTTTTTAACCTCACGGCCTGTGCGGGTGCGTACGACACCTAATTCTTCCATCCCTGAATTTGACCTCTCATCCTCTTCCATCCCCCCACCTCGATCACATTCTCAACATCATCCGCCCCTTCAATTGCTTCGTTTGGCTCTGAAATAGTGTTACCAGCCGCTAGAGCCTCTGCCAGCGTCATAAATTTCTTATGGGGGTTCGGTATCGCCTTTCTCTTCTTGCCTCTACTCAACCGGCCAACTTCCTCCTCTAAGCTGGCTATTCTGGTGCTCAGAGAGGCGATCTTGGACTCTTGGGCTTCAAACCCTTTCGATATCACAGAATACCGCGTTCTGGTGGAGGGGCTCTTGTTCTTCTCCAGGTCTCTGATGTGACGACTGGTCTTTGGCGTATTATTAGAGTTGACTTGCATGTCTCTATGGCTGTCTGATCTAGTTGTTGTTTCCTTCTTATCTAGTTGAATTTTGGGATGTATGAGCCCTTTCCGTCGTGAAATTGGCCAATTTCCAATTACTCTCCAGCCTGAAAGGATGTTTTTCTTCGTCATACCCACTTCCTTAGCTTTGGCATAAGCCTTGATGAAGTTGGCCTTGTCCACCGGCGCAGAGTCAGTCAGGCTTGCCAGTTTTGGAAGTTCTTTTCGATATGCAGCTTTAGATACGTTGAAAATGCCATTATCCAGTGGTTGTAGGCCATGAGAGCAATGTGCAGACAGGTAACAGCAATACACGTTGTTCAAAGTACACGTGGCCATCTACTCATCCTGGATTTTCAGTCAGCAGTATTTCTGATCCAGAACAGGTATACACCCACAGATACATGCATACATGGGCATCTTGTTCTGTTATTCTGTTGCTTGTTCTGTTATCATGTTAATATTCTTTTTATTCTGTTATTCTGTTATCCTGTTAAGACCCTTACACTAGTCTGTTATTTTGTTAGAACAGAATAAACAGGATAATTAAGCTATGGGAACGCGGCTCGGATCACTGTCAAATGGTTGGGGGTGATATGAGCTAAACGAACCAATCACATCCCGCTCCGTTCCTTATCTTGTTATTGTGTTATCGTGTTATCTTATCCTGTTATCCTGTAATCTGTATTTTTTTATTTTGTTCTGTTATAAGATGCCCATGTATGGATACATGGCTCCCATGGCCATCTAATATGATGAGCCTTGCATCAGACGGCCATCTGCAGTGACGGCTTCGATAAAACTAGTCTAAGTGCGGGACTGCGAGCCTTTGAGGAAGGCCTTCCTCCTGGGACCGCTACTGCCAATTACCAATAAATCCAAGCCTAGATTTGCAATTTATTGGTAAGTCTTGTATCAGAAAAGATCAGTACTCACCAAATCCAGCCATGATTCCGCCCTCATCAGCATTAACCGTGTTCTCTGGCTTAATCTAGCTATATTTGCTCTCCCGGATATCAAAGTACCATCCAGTAGGCAAATTCGACTTAGGGTTGAAGGCCGCCAGCACATTTTTTGGCCAAACTAAATTGTAATCTCTTTCTTATGGCTCAAATTAGCATTCAAAACCAAGTTTTATTCAACTTCAATCAATATTGCTGTCGTGGTATGTTATAGAATATTGCGAAAAAGTGACTCTCGGTCAAGCGTGACATTTCCTATTATGGAGTAGTGCATTTTATCAGTCAAGCGTGACTCAAGAGTGACAATTCCTAAATAGCTAGCGCCAGCTTAATTATGTTTTCAGGGACCGGGTTTTTATAAGTGACTCCTCGCACCCGCACCATCTTGAAATAAAGAGTCTTGATCATCTACGGGTTAAACTTGGCATACAGTGCTGCGGTGTTTATACTTCTTAGCATGGGAAAGCCGGCGAGGCTGAGTGGGTTTTTCTTAGAGTATCAGCCCTCGAAAAGATAGTACCACCTATCAAATACCTCAACGACGAGATAAGACGTTGTAAGTTCTATGAGGTGTATTCGATCGGGCAGAATAAATCCATTTATTCATTCATTTATAAAATAAACGCTATATATCAAATGTTGACTTACGGTCATTCTCTAACAACATTTAGCTTGCTAACTTAACACAGCCTGTAACCTGGAAATACGACGAGCGGACAGAGCTGATTACTTAGCAAGAGCTGTGTTTTCTTGCAAAATGCCGTGACAAGAACGTTAAAAACCTCTCGCAGCTACCCTATCCCGACGTCGACTATAAGTCTATAGAGGGCCATTGTAATAAAGCCTGTTTACGAATTTGCCTATATAATGCACCAAGACCTTTATCTTTATATAGTAGCTTAACATGACTTTCATGCTTGAACAGTTAGTGAGGATTGCCCAGTTACTCCTGAAGAATCAGTAAAGTATTGAGAGTAGACTTAATATTCGCCGACATATCTTCAAGATTTCTAGGCGCGTCGAAGAGTGTTTGCACTGCATCGTTATTTACATCTTGTGATAGGCTAAAAAGAATCCTCCCCTAGGTAATTAATCCTAAATAAAGCAAGATACAGCGAAATGCCCGGTTTGATAATATTTCAACCTCTAGCAGAACAGAGTCTATGATACTGCGAGCATTGGGGCGCTAGGCCAAGAATCTTCTCGGCTGTTCTTCGTGATAGACTAGGCCTTCTTCTCCCGCTAGAATTGATAGTGTTGCCACGATGTGTGCTGTCACCTCGTCCACGTAACGACACATGTCTTGAGTTAATTCTGCAATGATCTTTGAGAGATCGATTCTATCAGGGCTAAAAATAGTAATTTGAAGCTCGACGCTCAGCTGAATGTGGGATATCACTTCAGTTGCGACGTTTTCGATTCTCTGAAGGAGGTCTTTCTGAAGAGAAAGTCGCGTTTACAGCCGTGCAAGAGACACTAATTCATCCTCAACTGATAATGCGTTTTCATGAATGTTCAAAGAAGCCAACTGTTTCTCAAGGTCGTCATCGTCTTTATCATCTGCAAACCCAACGTAGTAGCTTTTGCAAGCGGGCGAAAACGTTGAAACGGCCCCCTGGCCCTGGTACGAGCCTTGCCGGCTTCCAAGCTCTACTAATCGGTTAAGTATGTCTTGCCGCGTGGCGAGGTGGTAGTACTTGTAATCCCTCCATAAAAGACAGAGCTTTGTGATATCCTGGGCCCCTTTGTTGTAACCTGAGGTAAATAATTGTTTCAACAGTGCGTTTACTTTGCTGGCGTTGATCTTGTTGAGAGTACTTCCAGCTCGCACTGTCGATCTGTCCCCACTTCCTCGGATTTGCGCCCGGACCTCTAGGCAGCAGCGCTACTTCTGGATACCTCATTCGCACAGCCAGAAATTGCTTACGCACCCAAAAGACAGCCAAATCCAGACAACACATCTGCTTACGAGGTAGAATTATGTACCCAAGTGTCTCCACTCTGGATTTTACAAAGAGGACGTTGTTTTGGAGCGGAAGGTGGAAGTGTTCAACACTGTAGAATAAAATGACAGATGAGCAGCATTCGACAACAGGCCTTTCGCAATTCATTGTAGCAGACGGCCGCAGCTGGATGGAATGACCGGATTGCGATTGTAGAAAACCCCTCTATATCCACTTGATAGCGAAATAGCCATGTGCCGACTCCATCCGACTTGAATCGAGCGAGAAATGGCTGTTCGCAAGGTTGATTCCAACAACATAGAACAACTTTAGGCTTTTTAAGTTTTAAGATTTCCTCGATCAGCTGATGGCATCGCTCCGAGGGAATACGAGTCGAATCTTCGGGTTTGAAAGAGAATGCGTCGAGGACAGTGACAGTATGAATACTCCGGGCTCCCTTGGAACTGAATCTGATAAGTTCATCAACCCTCTTCAGCGTCTCGCATCGCTTCACAAAATCGCCAAAGGTCCTACGGTAAGTTTGCGATTTGTGCGGTCGCTCCAGAAGTATGACCAAGTCCGATTGTCCAGAGGCCAGATTGCATACTTGTTCAATTTCGTCTCTCCATCGTCCAAATTCCTTACCGAAATTCCTGATGAGATTCACGGCTTTGATGTCCTGCACATTTGGCAAGCAAACCGTTGGCTCAAAGATGAGTTTCCGGACGCAGCGGGGAACGGGTATGTCAAGGCACAGCATTATGCTATCAAGACCATAAAGTCGCCTATGACGTTATGATTCGAGATGAAAGCTCTAAGATTGATGGTCTGAGTAAACTCTCGGTACTGACTTTTTTCAGATTTCAATCGAAGATTAGCGAACGAACAAAGCTCATCTATCTGATGAGCTATCACTTAAGCCTCAAGTCAACAAGTTAAAAGACATTGTTGTGCAGATGATGTTGGTCTGAAGAGCCTGATTCAAGATTTAGGCGCCCAGGCATCCATGCAGCATGTCTTAAGACCTCCTGGATGATACCTCATGTGATTAAAAACTGCATTTTGTAACAGTCGCGCATAACCAGTACGCCACGGGAAAAGAATATCAGGGTACAATCGCTATTATAGTAATTATAGTGGTGTTTAAAATTACTTATACGAGCCTGCAGCGGTCCAAGCTGTAAGAAGATCTCTTTGCATTGCTGGCCGGCCTGGACAATTTCCGGAGCACTTAGGGGAAAAAGAAAACAACCTTGGTACATTGCCATTTTCGGGTTCGTTGCAAACCCTGTCGAAGGCTTGAAAGCGGCCAGCTTGACCGGCTGCAGCCACAGAGCCCTTTCGCTGGGGTAAACAAGGCAAGCTTCGACACATGTTAGTCCGGGCACAAGGTTAATGGTGGGCAAGTGACCACGTCACTGATGCACAAGGCCATTAGGTGTGCAGCTTGAGAAAGGTGGTCACATTATGATTCGTCGAAATACAATTCTTCGTTGCGCGGCCGCACTGGGCATAGATGAAAATGGAATCGGTTGCATATTTTCAACCTCCATGGTTAATAAACAGGCCGCGGCTACCCGGACAACTGCAGTCATTCTTAAATTATGCTGTGTGACCCTCGAAAGTTGTCAAATCCGTTTTCGATTGAGCGCCGAGCAAGGCGGGGTAGTGAGACACGTAGGACAGGGAGGTAACGAGTTCGATTACAAGGCATGAGCCACTTGGCACCTGTCAATCATGACAGGACAGAGCGCCAAGAGTCCAGACAAGCAGCCAGCCCATGCTGTTCCTTAACTCGATGCTCAATTCTTTGCGCCTAGAGCGGCCCGCCCGGACAAAAATCGTCTAGTAGCTGGTGGGAAGAACCCTGAAGTATCATATTCGAGGTGGTGAAGCAATACGTACCGAATTTCAGGTTTGTGGGGGCTGATTTGAACTAGTCCCGTCGCAAGGCTTGACCAGGAATCAGTGATGTGAAAATAGACAGACTGAGTGGTGAAAGTAAGAACCGTGTGGCCACGATTGCTGTATTAAAGTAATTTAAATTAATATTTAATATATTAAAGTATATAGAAATTGTTCCATATAAAATATAATTATTACTTTATATTATTACTTATATTTTTTAAGGCCTTTATATGTTAGAATTAATTTTAACCTACTAACTATTTAGCTAGTTATTATTTATATAAATATCTCTTTTGCATCAATCTATCCATCTAGCACTAGATACATCTGGTATACCAACCTCTTCCAGGACCTTCGCACCTGGTATATTATAGACTGGAATTTCCGCCAGCCGTGAAATGACGTAATGAAGCGTTGGTATAGCCTCCCAATCATATGGATCAAACTCGAAACTCGCTCTTTTAGCTATGAAAACCTTCAACACTTTACTTATAACGACCTTAGTCTGCTTTTCGTGAGACACGAACGTAGCATGCTGCACGTCAGCTTGGCCATGGTCTCCCACCTTGGGAATGTACTTGTAGGCAAGAATACCTTCATCATCTTCACCTCCTATGGTCCCCTTTGAGGCACCTGGGTCTATCTCCTTGAGGCCCTCGAGGGCGAAAGAGCCAAACTAGACGCCTTGCCAGCCGGTCTGGATCCAGTAACTGTTTGTACGTTTCCAGACGTCAGCTGATCAATATAGCTTTGGCATTCCAAGTTCTTCAGGGCCTTAGCTCCAGTAGCCTTAGTCTCCCAGTCAGTTAGATCATAACTGTAACCAAGGGTGGGACCCTTCCCTGTAAGACCCCGAGATTTAAAGTTCGGAAATCGGAACATTTCTCTGAGGGACAACATCTACGAAGGCTTAGCTAACTGACACCTTGAGGCCAGTAACAGTTTATACCAGAACAAGTATTTTGTACTGTAGGTCAATCACTCGAAATGCTTGGCCCGTGTCAATAAGCGGATCGTGGTATATATTCTCAATGAGAACTACTTTTTCTGTCCTCTGCTCTGTGGGCCAATTTACTGTTAGGAAAATAAGGTCGACGATTGGAAGGCGACGTTAGAAGATCTATAGCGAGAGACAACAATAGTTTTTTAACTCTTCGTCTGCGGCAACTGCAACATCAACTCGTGGGGTACTTTGGATATATATATTGACTAATTCTAACAGCTTTGCACCACGCTCACAGGTCGTTTCATAGACCGCAATGACTCTGAGGAAGTGTACAAGGTACGGCCCACTTGAACTTGGCCACCTGTCTGTAGAAGCTCCTATGCCTGACAGAACTGCGCCTGGCACCAGCATTTGCATTATCGACACTCCTTTCATCTTATTTGGCTCTCAAATCCCGCGACACTAGTGCATATTATTGGGATCACATCCCCAACACCAGAAAAGTATTTCCCACTCCATCCAGTCACCGTAGACAAGCCCATCTGGAACCTGCAACCCATCCATGACCGCCCCTAGCTCGTTTGTGAGGTCCTGCACCTCGTTCCCTGCCAGCGGGTCCATGGCCCTCATAATCATCCTTTCCGTCTGGGGCGGCACTAAAAGCATGATGCTGAATGACCGTTCATTAATCCTGGGGACCCTGAAGCGGGCGATGATTCCGCAACCTTGGGGTAGCAGCCCAGGTCTCCTTGGCGGGATAGCGGCCATGATGGCCTGCTCGGCCATTTTCTGGAACTCGCCGAATGCCTTGATGCTAAAGTTCCCTAGGCGTGGCTCATGGAGTAGCCTTATGGAGTCTACCTTGATGTGTTCGGGGTCCGCTGGTCTATCATTTGGATCGCCGTCGGGCTGGAATACCATCTCGGCCAAGTTGCTCATCTTGGAGATGGACAACGTATCCCAGGATGGAGACCAAGCTAACTCAAAGGTTTCTGTACTCCCGAGTTGTATGGAGAGCTTTTGACCTTTGGTAGCGGCGTCGAAGAAGCGAGCTGTGCTATCGGGGCTCAGAAGGACTTGACGAACAGAATGTCAGCTAGGCGGCCAAGAGTGTCCAGATAATGGTTGTTTCTTACCCAGTATTCCGTCTTCTGTTGCCTGAAGAGCGTCGGTGGCCTGATTGAAAGAAAGAATGAGAAAGTTGGCGGCAATGTTTTTCAGAGGGTTCGTCATGGTTCGTATCTTGGCCGGCAGACGCGGCTGCCAGACCAAGAGAGACCCGCATGAGTCGTGCAGATCGGACAGAATGAGCAGCGAATTGACGGAAGCCTCCCGCTTGTCCATCATGGCGAATTTAAACCACTGGGCCCTGTCCGCTGGAATATGTAGCGTTACCGGCCCTCGGGGTTCAGCCCACAGGACGTTCAGACCGGTTACCTCAAGCCTATGGAAAGTGCTGTTCCCTACCGCCAACACGCTTGTTTTCATCACGTCCAGATTGATGTTGGAACCCCGATCGCGGTCGACATAGGGGACAAATGGGAACCACTCCGTCGCAGTCCCGCAGAGGACTCGAACCGTGCCGTGTAATCGGGACGCTATCAGCTCGTCTTCGCTTAGAGGTAGGCAATAGAAGTGCGGGACGGGACTGTCCTCAATCTTGACAGAGTCGAGTCCGGGTATGGGGCTATTGTGAAGGCCCAGAACCACCGTTTTCCAGTCCGGTCGGCCGAACAGGGCCTCGTCGAGCTCCAGCAGCTTCCATCGTCTCAGGACCGGATGTTCATTCTTTGCACGCTGGTACACATTGTCGCAAACCTGGAGAAAATCTGTTGGGTATGAGTCAGGGTCCTCGTTGGGCCGACATTTGACTACCATGGCGAGCTCGCCTGCGGCAACCGACTTGAGGTTGGTCGTGATGAATGTCCAGAGATACAGGCCCTTGTTGGGGTCGTTGGCTGCGACCTCGGTGCCCGCCCGATGCAGTGGGTGGTGGTAAACGGTAACATGTACTCCTTGTCGCGGAGAAGTCAATATTTTGGCCCACGGCCCAGGCTGGGCTCCCTGGACAGTAGGTTGATCCGCTAGTTGGACAACTTGCGTTGAGCCCGAGGAGGGGGTCGAGGGACCCGGCTTGCCCTTGCGAAGCCTTGCGTTGAGCCTTGAAAGGGCATCCATGGCTGTTACCTACACGCGCGTGTAGTTTGATCCAGAGTGGTCGGGAATGTTCACAATGAGGCCGTACTTGGAGGATTACAGTTGCAAATACCAATAATGCGGCATATCCGTCATTTAAAGGCTCCAGCGTGAGGCGCCTTTAGTTCGCATAAGACGTACTGCAAGGCAACCGTCGCCAACCAACATGGTGCCTGGAGATTGCCAGTCACGGCTGAACAAGCTTACGACAGGAGGTGTCCATGACGGTACTGTATATACAGTGGGGTGCAATAACTTTGAATACACCTAGAGGTACCAATTATTAAGGCTAGCCGAAACAAGCTAATTGCCATAGAGATGTATTCTTAGCTCTGCATTATGCCTCACAGCAGCACATTTTAATAGGAATATAGGGAATTTACTTATAAATTTAACTATAAGAATAGCCTTATCTCTTTAACTTATATATTTATAACTATATGAAAGGTATAAGTTCCTTACTTTAAAACGTTATAAGGCGTTATAAGGCGTTATTATATATATATATAGAGGAGGAAGAAAAAGCGGCATTGAAAATATAGTCCCGATTGGGTTAGCCTAGGCCGAGATACCTGCAGATGTATTTAAACTTATTGCATCCCACTGTAGCAAAGCCCCATACTGCCCCACCTCTTCCCGCGTCACCGTCGTGTACACGTATGCGAATCAGTCCAAGACAGTGCCCCTAGCATTACGATGTCAGCACACATTACGTACGATGGACGGCCGAGAGGTCGAAAATGCAAAATTCAACCATACAGATCCAGGCGGCACGTACCGCCGCCACCCTCATTTTCCTCCAGGGGCTATCGGGTGACCATTGCAAAACTCCAAAGTCAACCACGCTAGGGTAGAAATGGGCTAGCGGCATGGACATGCCGCCCCATAGTACATTGCTCCATGTAGACTCCTGGAGCACGGTATTTTTCTCATTGGTCATAAGATTCAGAACTCGCGTTGTCCGCAGCACCCCAGCCTTGCACAGCCATCAATAACCAAAGATGCAGCCTTTCAATGCTACCTGCCCAGATATTACCCCCTCTCCACGGCTGGCTTAGGCAGGCCTAATTCCTCAATTCCTCCGCGGTTCAAAGGGCTCGAGATCTGTACGAGATAGCTTGGAAACGGTTTTAATTGACAAACTAACAAACCCTATTACTATAATTACTTCTTCCTCTTCTGCGCAGCTAGCCAGGCTCTCTTGTTAGCGTGGACGAGTTTACAGAGACAGCTGGTCGATCGAGCAGCATCTGCTGCTGCCGGAAGCTCACGGCATGCATCACAGCCCCCTCACTTATACGCTGAGCTTGCGCCATACGGCGGATCTCTTTGATAATCTCGAGCCGCAGGGAGTAGAGTTGAAGCTCGCTCTGCCGGCCAGCCCGCCACTGGCTGCCCAAGCGGCTATCAAGTGTAGCAATAACTAGCTGGCCTCGTAACCCGACCGTCCACTCTCTCCACAGATCGCTGAGCTTCCTAACCTCACGGCACATACGGTGCGCTGTGGCGGCCTCTCTAACCCTGGGCTCGGCCAAGGAACTTGGACTCACACTCCCTGGGCCAGATCTTCCAGCTTCTCCAGCACCTCGCTGATGAGCTTAATACTACCCGTTCTGGCTTCAGCCTCCTGTGAAAGGCATGTCTGCACAATCTCTCGGTATCTTTTGCCCATAAGAATCTCCACCTCTTTGGCAACGCGGAATAAGGCTTTGGCGATATCCCGCGGCTCACTGATGCCCTGCAGCTCCGGCCGCTCCTCCAGCGGGCTCCAGATTCCCAGCTCGAGGAGAACAACACCCAGGCTGTAGACATCATGCGCCATGTCAAACCGGACGTGGGTGTCGTCTTGCAACTCCGGATGCTTGTAGACGGATATTGCCAGGGGCAGACGCACCGATGCCCCAGGTATCGTCTCGGCCTCGTTGCTCCGGGCGATCTCGAATCCGACCAGATACGGCGAGTTTAGAGACCACTTGGTCGACTGTGACTTCTTTTCTTCACCCGACATTCGTGGATCACGTCCATTACGCCCCAGGATGAGGATATTCTGCGACATGATGGACTTGTGGACCCAGCCGATCGCATGGACAAACAAGACGGCGGTAGCCAGCCTCTTTGCAAATTCTAGCCGCTGGTTCAGGGAGAACAAGAGTCTCTTGCGCTTGCCCCTCGCGTCTCTTTCATGAAGAAGATCCTTGAAGCTCGTCACAGAGCGGCTTCCCTGTTTTTCGCCCGGCAGGATATACATGTGGCCAAAGGACGGCGTCGGTGCCGGAGAATAGAAAAAGCCACTGCACTTCAAGAGGCCGGAAATAGTCGAGTCGAGATAGTTGAGCGCAGCGGCAAACTCTCCAGCACCAGCCCAGGCCGTATCCAACGCTAGCTCGTCAGACGCGACGTGTAGTGGTGCATGACGGGTTTCCACGAGTACAGTATTACCCTCAAAAGTACCAAGGCAGAAGCGCTGCGAGCCTCCCGACTCCGGGGGCCGTTCCAACGCACCCTCTTCTGCTACAAGTCGCTCCCAGACAGCCCTCTTTGCGGCGGCAGCAGCAGTGGCGAAGCGCTCCAACCTCACCCTGGCCGCAAACCTTGGCGTGAAGCTCTTGGTCTCGTCATCATCTCCGGCGCCTAGGCACATGACGGTGCGCGCACGTTCAGGGAGGGCTACGAGCCTTAGATCGAGCCGTCTGGTCCACTCATATAGTTCGGCCTCAAGCTCATTGAATTCGTTGCGACGGAGGATCCATGTAAGCCGGCTCATCTCTTTGGACCACCGGCTCTGGGCCGTCAGCTTGGTTTTGCATATTTCCACGCGGCTGAGAAGTGTCGCGAGGTACGACGTGCTCTCCTCCAGGAGGGCCTTGTCCTCGGCGCTGAGGTTGGCCTGGCCATTTAAGTTGGAATCATAGTAGTCGCAAAAGTGGCGCAGTATTCGGGCGTCGTACTTGAACCGAGCAGCGAGTGAGCGACTCTCGGCGGGGAATGCGACTGCGGACTCGAGGGTCTTGTAGATGACTTCGCACGCGATACAAGCCGTATTGAAGATGTCCATGTTCGCGACGCGCAGGCAGGTGAAGAACAGACCAGCGACTGGAGTTTGTACCTTGGCCCGCACTCAAGCCCACGATGCTCCATCTGCATACGACAGGCAGGCAACCAGCGTCGTAACGCTGGTCAGATGTGAGAGTGTGGCGCAGCTCCTTGCGCTGCAAACTGCAGGCTGCAGCACCAATAATACCGCGGTGGAGTAATACGACCTATACGAGATGACCCGGAAGGGCAGGCTTGCAGCTGGCTCAAATCATGCCCAATCTTTTAGGCATCACCTGTACTCGGTCCATTGATCCAGATTGGTATATTCATCTTGTCTTGTGTTAAATTCTGCCCCTTAGAGGTTTTACCATTTCAGTTGTAGCCTTAAAGTATCCCTGCTTGCACGTGACACCCAGCGCCTGTTCAACAAAATCCATCCCAGGCCTACGGCTTTGCGCCGATGTTGAATCTCGTTCACCATCGCCATGGAGGTTAACTTCGAGTTTGAGCGCCTGTCCTTGGGGCCTCGGGGGATGGAGGAGTCGTCAAGTCACTCGTTTGTCGGTTTCTCTATAGACCCCAGCGTCACGGAGGCGCTGTGCGCAGACGGGCAGGCGGCCGCAGCCTCGTCTGTCGCTGAGCAGGGAATATCCGTGGAGAGTTTCTTTGAGGAGTGTCACGATGCGGGAGTCGAGGTATTTTCCGAGTCAGATTTCGACAAGGGACCATTCATTGGGTCGGGCGCGACTATGCTGGTATACAAGGCTGTCTGGAGGGATAGATGTCAAAAGGTGGCTTTGAAGTAAGTCCAATCCGGGGCTTCGTTGGCCATAAGCAGCACTAATTTCCCTCCCGCTAGATATTTCCAAGCGCCCCTCACGAGCAGGTACGTCGACCCCAAAGCCCAGTCTGATGTGCATCGCAGACTGCTGGAAGCGTCCATGCTTGAGATGCGTGTCTTGACGGCCGAGGCTATCAAGTGGCACGAGAATATTCCAAAACTTCTCGGCGTTTCGTGGCATCGCAGCGGCAGTACAATCAGTCCTATACTCATTATGGAACTTGCTTGCGAGGAACACCCAACACTGGCCCACTTCATGAAGACACCAAGACCGACCAGTGTACGGTTAGAGCTGATCCGGGATGTCCTGGAAGGCCTTTCCGCGCTTCACGCAATGACCATCGTCCACGGGGACATCAAGCCTGAAAACATTCTCATATTTTCGTCTTCGTCCGCCACCGGATTCAGCGCTCGACTCTCCGACTTTGGCTTCTGTCGGCCGGCCGCAGACTATAAGTGGGGAGCCGGGGGGACGCCGTATTGGAATGCCCCCGAATGCCTGTCAGGCGCCCCATCAGCCCTGAAGGCAGAATCTTTCAAAAATGCGCGAGATATATATAGCTTCGGCCTCCTGATTTGTTACATACTCACAGGGGATATGCCCTTTGGCTGCGCGGCAACAGAGGATCCAACACGGTTGAAGTTGGACGACCAGGCTACGGCACTCATATCAGGGTCACTCCAGGGTGACAGTGCTCCTTTTCCAGAAGGCCTCATTGGAATTGTTGGTCGTATGGTCTCGCTCCAACCCGCGGACCGGCCACTGGTTGATGAGATCAGAACAGTGTTGAGGTATGCCGCGACCAACTGATGACCCCGGGCATAATTCAATGTGTTGACACAAGCTTAGTGCGCTCACTAGCGAAAGAGCCGCTGCTCCAGTTCCCCAAGAGCATTCTTCGGATGCAGTAAGGCTAACCGTGAGCGTCCTGCATGCTCGGTTCAATGGGGCTGGTCACGGAGTGGGCGATTTCGGGAGTAGTCGCACCCTAGATCGGGCTCTCCCCCGAGACTTTCAGGATGCTCTTTACAAGACGATCATTGGAGTCGCAGATACCGGAAATAGCCAAGATCGAGCCATAGCGGCGAACAGACTCGGCGTGTTCCTGCTCAATGGTTTTGGAACCCTGAAGAACTTCCGGCCAGCATTCGAATGGTTCTACAAGGCAGCCAAACTAGGTTCCGTGGAGGCCAAGAAAATGGTCTACCGCATGGAGCGGGCGGCCGAAACGTTACCCGAGCGTGTCAAGGCCGATCTCACCAGAGACGAGAGAGCCAGCTGGATGATTGATATCATAATGAACCAGGCCAAAACGTCAAACTACGATCGCAGGCTGGCTCCAGAAGGGCTGGATCTCGAGGCCGTGAACGAGAGGATTCGTCAAGTACTCGTTTTGGCCAGCCCTTACACTGTCCGGCATGGGCTCATCCGCGACATGGAGCACAATGTTGTGCGGATGCTGATGCTCTGCCGCACTTTTGACCCTCTTGCCGCCGAGACGTTGAAGCAAGTCCATGCCGCGGCCGCTTCTGTACCAATACATGCCGAAGCCCTCCAGTGTACGTTTGCCAACGATGCCGAAGCTCTGGTCGACATCTTGAGCAACCATACAGTCCCTACCTCCTTTCTAAACCGGTTGGTTACAGTCGCCTCTGACCGATGCTGCAACAGGGTTCTGAAAACCCTTTGCGTCAAGTATGGTGCTGATCCAGACTACATTGACCAACCCAGTGGACGACAATTGTGCCCAGTATTGGTAGCCGCAATGGACAGCGACCTCGCCACGGTCACAACTCTGTTGAACTGTGGTGCTGACGCCAGACCATTTCTGGCCCTAGCACCTCGTATAATTTCGGAATCCAGCTATGGAATGGCGGGTGTACTTGTCGGTCTATATAACACAGAGACTGCCCACCAACTTCTAGACGGACTGCAGTTGGCCATGAACTCACCGGCCAACCCCAGGGAAGAAATGCCTCTAGACAACACCAACCCGCCCCCCTTGTTCAAGGAGGTCATATTCAATAGCCTCGAACACCTCCATTCGCTTCTCCTTTGGGGGGCCAATCCCAACGTTCGCTTCAACGGGTGGACGGCCGTGCATGTCGCAGTCAAGATGCTTCACCCCAGTGCCTTGCTTTTCCTCCTCGCATTCGGGGCAGATCCTAACGCCCGGTGTTCACGGGAGGGTTATACGACCCCTTTACACACACTGAGCGAAGTTCGGATCAGAATGCCAGAGGGCGGTGGAAAAAAGGGGAAGATGGTAGACTTTCTGCTCCGGCCCTATGAGCCCCTACCTCTTCGGGTAGGCAGCGACGAGCTGCTCCATCGCCAAGCCCTCATTGTGCACATCCTGCTACAGTTTGGGGCCGACCCCTCGCTTTGCTGTGTCGACGGCTTCACGCCCCTTATGACCTCGCTTGTGTCTCCCTCCCCTGACGCGACAGCGCTTACGGGCGTTTTGCTGCAGTCCGGTGTATCGCTAGGGGACCGCAGCTCCAGGGGTGAGAGTGTGCTTCATCTGTGCGCCTCACTATGTGACCATGTGCATCTCGAACAGTTTCTCCGTCTCGGCGCCAAGTCTATCATTGATTCCAAGGATAGGTCGGGCTGCACGTCGCTCTTCCTTGCTTGCCTGCAAGACAATTCCAGAGATGTTGTCAAGACCCTACTTGACAATGGGGCGGATATACTCATAAGGGGAACGCGAAACATGAGTCCCTTGGACGCAGCCATGCTTACGGCAGACCCTGGTACACTTGAAGAGGTCTTCGAGCACCTGTCCACACTCCCTGAAGAGTCGATGAAAATGCTCTGCTCTGGAACAAGCGAAGACGGCCGCACCGTTCTTCATTACTGTCTCTCATGCCCAGACATTTCTGTCTCGACTAACGCTCTCCGCCAGCTTATAGCCCTAATTCCGTTGGACATCACAAAGTCGCTAATAACACGACCCGACGCGAAGGGATGTACTCCATGGCAACTAGCATGTACGGGGAACAGAACAGTGTGCGAGACCATTTCATCCTTCGTCGGCGTCATCAACGTCGCATACGATCCCTTTGCGGGCCTCGCCGACACTATCTTGTGCACCGTCGAAGATATCTCCAATAGCAGACAGGAGTGTCTGGAAACAATTGAAGGCAACAGAAGTACAAGAATGGCCGAGTTGGAAGATGTTGGCTTGGATAGGGGCCTTGAGCTTGTGGAAGCATCCTATCAAGCTGAATTGGATGAAGCTATCCGATCTGAGGGAGAGCATAGCCGGGAAGCGACCTGGCGAATGAACACTTTAGGCACCGTCCATGAACGATATGGTTGGCTGAAGAGAGCGCAAGAGGTGTACTACCAGGGATGGAAAATGTCGATGCGAGTCCCTGGCCCCACCAGTCCCCTAACGCAAGATTTTGCGTCCAAGATAGTTCGCGTACTGGGCGATCGCGGCGCCGAGAACGAGCTTCTTGATGTGGTAGAGTGGCACGCCCGTCACGGAGCAGATACCATTACTGGGGGTATTGTTCTACACCACCGAGAGGGACACGAGGGTAATACACGTCCTCCACTAATAGGAGGTGTAGAGGACACCACCGTCGCGGGTCTACCGGAGTCGCAGGTCTGTTCCAGGAAGGGCTGCACCAAGCCGCCGCGGATAGTCTGCCATGGTCAGTTGGGCCCAAAGATCTCGGGAGCATCGACATTAACATGGAAACAGGATGCAAATATGCAAGCTACTGCTCTGAAAATTGCAAGGTACAAGATATCGTCGACCCGGCGGTCCAGCATCTCTCCGTCTGCTTCCCAACCGAGCAGGTCGGGATGTCCCAGGCCGTCACCGTCCAGAGTCGGAGTCTACATGACCCTGACACGCGCAATATCGTGCAGTTGGTTTGGGAGGAGTCCCCCATGACCAGACGTCGCCCAGCGCCACCAGCACCGGCTGTGGTGCGCGTGGCGATGGGCAAGTTGACGCCGCGCTTCTTCAACAAGCCGGTCCGGTTCCGTCTACCGCCCAACAGCCTCATGATTTTCCTCAAGACTCATCTCTACGAGGTCCGGTACGACATGAAGTCGAAGAGCCCATGGGTCAGAGTAAATGCCCTTGCGTCCTATGTCGAGATGCACGCCGCCATCCGCCCAATTCCTGAGGCGGTCGAGGCTGCGGAACGAGAGGCAGGGGCCCAAGACGGTGCGGAGCTGACTATATGGTTCGAGGTTGGCTTCGACTTCGACCTCAAAGGGTACTTTGAAGGGCAATCTTGATTCGCTGCTCTGCTCGTCCGCCCCGACACGAAGCTGCTTGGGAGTTGACTATAAGCGTAGGTAGTGTGCGAATACTGACAGGTGAAAAGCCGGTCTGACATGCTATTTCGTCTTTAACAGCACTCTCGTATTCGACTTCGTTACCTTAAGTGCCTATAAGCCTACTGTACTAATTACCATTATTAATAGGCCTAATACCAACTTTTATGGCCTATATGTGACGAATGTGGTTTCAAACAGGGAAACTAGTCCGTACTAGGTTTATGTTTGCAGATTGCGTAGGGCGTTTGGACTGAGCGGGTTGGTTGTCACGTCTCTTAATGATCAAGTAATGCTTGTTAGGCTTATTGATGTAAAGAAGTCTTATTGATAGCTGGTCGGCTCAGTTCTATGAGAGTGCTAATGAGTGTGGTCTATATACTAGTGAATGCTAATGGTGATCAGTGAGGTTGTCGCGGGATCAGTGGTGATCGCACTGGATCAGTACTGATCGTGGTGGATCATTTATCATCGTAGAGTCTTGGCACTGATCCGTTTTGTGGGGCATGTACTTGATTGGAGGAAAATATGGAGTACACGTGACGGAACCGCTGGGGTCGTAACACTATATACCTTCCCCTTTTAGATCTTTAGGAGTTTAAGTTAGTATAAGAATATTTAGTTTATATATCCTTTCTAACTTCTTAGGACCTTAGTATTAAGTCCTTAATAATATAAATAAGAAGTATCTTTTATGTAATAAAGAATAACGTGGTTAATAAGCATGCTGACCGGATAAGTATGCTGACCACTACCCTATACCATTCACAACCCCTCTTTCGGCAAGCAAAAGCAACTCTCCCCTGTAAAAATTCTTTCTTGGCACGCACTGTTAGTGCACTGTTAGGAGCGGGATTTTCTACGGGCTACTCGGCCACACAATACTGCGGGGACGCCATCGGCTCCCTAACAGCAGTTTTCAGAGAAGGAATTTTGGAGAGTTCACCTTCTCTGACAACACCTTTGTCGGATCTAATGGCGGCACCTCAGAACCAGAACGCCTTAGATATCGGAGGACGGTGCCCGTGGCATCGGTAGCGACATCCTCCCGATCAACGACGCCGATTGCGATGGGTTTTTCCCCTTTGAAGGCAAGCCGCACCGCCGGCCTCTGATTCCTTCCCAAGGTTTTTCCCTGCCGCCACGACAGTCGACTACGAGCTACAACTTGGTTACTGGAGATTGTGGACTGCGTCAGCAGATGTAGTGATGCGTGAGAGAATTCTGGTCGGTGGAAAAAGCTCGACAGTAGATTGCCCCCGAACCCGCTGACGGGTGACGGGCTTGAGAAATACAGCACCTTTTGTGCCATTGGTATGCTGGATGGTGAAGGAAGCGGGGTTTCCCTGTACCTAGCTAGCTCAGCACGTCTTTTGCTCCAGTAGGAGATCTGGCTTCGTTACAGCCACCCAGACGAAAAATATACAAACAAACAAAAAAACAAACGGCAAGCAAAAGAAAAAAGCCACCACCAAAAATCAACAACTTCACTTACACAGAACTTGACCGAATTGATAGAAATCCGTGAAATTTTTCTTTCATAAATAATAAATAGGGTTTATCTATTGTACTCTGGTTTTTTCACCATCGGCCGCGACCGCCTGGGTTGTTGGTGGGGTATGTTTTCCTCTCTGACTTCGATAACAGAACCAGCCTCCGATTCTGACTCTTGCTCGCTTGAAGAGACGTATTCCACCCCGACAGGCGTATAACGAGTCGCCCCTTCTGGTATGGGCTCCTTACCAGCTAGAGTCTCTCCAAGAGTCATAAAACGTTTGTTAGGATTCGGCACCGCCTTCCTCTTCTTCCCTACTACAATGATTACCGCGAACATTGCAACGCAATGCACATGTTCTGGTCCGTGCACGCTCGACGTCCCTCTAATTTCTCCGGAATTACATCGTAATACATTCTTTTCGTCCGTGCACGCTTTTAGGGTTCGCAGAGCTACGGTAGAACCCCTATTATTTCTCTATAATCAGATAACGCTAACTTACCTTTCCTTCCCGACCAAGCTAAAGTTTTAAAGAATATTTAATACGTATTTGCAATTGCCTCACCTTAGGTTACCCTCGCCCCTTTCGTTTCTTTTAAGCCCTCTTTCTGTAAGGCCTTAGAAATATATTTATATTAGAGCTTAATAATAAATTTTAGAACAATTAGATTTAATATTCTTAACCGACTTATTCTTTATATCAACCTAGATGTAAAGGTATTGATTTACTGCCGGTTAACCTGTCGATATGCACTATCTGTAAAAGGGTCTGCTGTTATTACACACCTGAGAGTAAAGCACCAGGTTAAACACGATAAGCATAAGGGCTTAACCGAATTCCTTAAAGGTCTGGGCCAGTTATACCTAGGTGATCCTAGTGCTGCGCCGCTCCCCAAAGACGGCTGCTTAGAGCATCCTGATTTGCGCATCTATGAGGGGTATGCCTGCCGGAAATGCCCACTCCGTACCACTAACTTCTCGTCCCTAACGCGCTATATTTCCACTTAGTATTTCTAAGGTTAGCCTCCCGGAAAGCGCGAGCTAGATGAATTTTATGATAAGGTATGGCTATAAGTATAGACAGTAGGGTTAAACCAGTCTCAAAGGTATTAGATTGTTAGTCGTGATGGTCTTACTATACGGACTAGTAATGCTATCCAAGCTCACCTCGCATCTATAAAAGAGCAGGAACGACTTTCGAATCCTAATCAAGACACACCAACCCACACGGAATCAGGAGGCATCAGGACAAACAGCCAAGGAGAACTTCTCAGATTTAAAGAGCAGACGCCATAGATCGAAAGGATAGGTTAGGATAAGACATATTACAGAAGAAGTCGAGATGTACTTACTGCCTTTGCGGCAGTATCGTTCTCTCGAGGCGCCAGGCCTCATCTTCTTGGCCGCCAAGGGACCAACGGTTTACAAGAAGACATTATCACCACTATAGAAGATAAACAAAAGATTGCAGCTATTCTCGAAGTGTTAGATGCACTTCTAGATCGATATGAGGAAACTGCTCGTAATACGAGTAGAAGTATCCTCTGTTGGCTCAGAAGCACGCATGCTCTAGCAGGCTACCCAAAACCTTTCATCCTCGTATATCACCCCTCAAGTAGGAGAAAGTACCGAGTGCTTTTCAAACGCTATCTTCTGCTCATGTTCCGATCATATAGCATAGACCCAAGCACTCGGGACAGGCTCACAGGCATCTGGTTCAAGAGAAAGCAGTTTTGGTTCCTTAAGGTAATATAGAACCATAAATCACTATCTAATCTTAACGCCTAATCACCTCATATATGGCTATCCTTGCCTAGAACTGAGAAAAGCTCCTTAAGTGGATTTACGCAGTAATATCTTTTGCATAACTACTCTAAGGATAAACGAGAAGATAACGACGAGGAGAATATTACAGAAAGTTCTAAAGAAGATTGTAAGTACTAGAGCGATAAGAGCTAAGTTATGTAATATACTAGGAATAAGAAACCAAGGGGAGATAAATAAGTATCGCAAGAGCTTATAGAACTGCTATTCGGCCTGAGTGTATCGCTATATACTAAACAAGTAACTAATGGTTAACCTAGTTCTACTCTGCTAATTTTCTTTAGTAGAATCCTAGGATTCTCTTTATCCTTGGGGATGTTTCTTCTAGCGAAGTTATATATGCCTTACCTCTCAGGCTTATTATATATTTAGTGCTTATTGTTCCTTAAGATGGTGCTCCCCCTTCGTGAATACCCTACTCTAGAGTTATCGCAGTATCTACAGATAAAACAATTAGAAAGGCTTAAAGTCATAAGAAAGAAATACATGGTAATCGGGTCCTAGTCGGCTTTTGAAGAAATGATCTGTTGAATACTGATGAAAATGAGACCGGCTAACCGGATGACCGAAATACCGGTCAGAGAGCTGTCTCAGCACTGTAACAACCTCTTAGATAGGTCATTACTGAACAGATAGAAGTAGGGTTCCAACCCAACTATCGGACAGGGAGAGGAATACACACAATGGACCCGAATATCTGACATGATCAGTCTTCGCAGCTACGGCCGAGTTATAGCACGATTGGAGTCGCCAGCATTCCTACTGCGTTAGAGTGAAGATAGCTAGGCTGTATATTATAGGGATCTATTTTATATTAGTATGGCTGAATTTCGGCTCTTAAGTAAACATATTATTCAGCAAACGGATAACGTGTTTAATAAGCGGGTGAGCCACTTTTTATCACCTAGATAATAAGATTACTTCTAAAAACACCACAACCTTTTAAATCAATTAAAACTAATCGCTATATTCTTCCATATTAACCTCGATTTCCTCCTGACAGGTCCTTGCATTATGCCCGGCCTTGCCGCATTTACTACAATGCATAACTCTCCGTCTCCTTGACCCTCTGCAACCACCACTTCTCGACGACTCGGCCGCTACCTGCGTATTAACATCTATCTGATTAATTACTTGTGATGCCTCTTCTATAATTAGGGGCCCTCCTTTCTGTAGTCTAGTTCTTTTCCCCCTCCGGCGCCGGCCTACTATCTTATTCTCTTGTTCAAGTTGTTTTACCCTATCCTCTAGTAGGACTATCTTATGGATAAGAACGCTTGTTGCCTTTTCAAAATGCCCAACAGCTTGGATAATTGACTCTGGGGAGCTGCTTTTGTGATTAACTATCCGTGTCTTTAGATACTTAGAATGTAATTGGGCCTCTAGTACTGTCTTTGGGGTCCTTGAAGCCCAGGGGGTCGAAGGTGCCGTGACCTCTATAGGAGGCGTCGGGGTCCGTAACTGCACATCCATCTTTGAGATGACATTTTCTGGGTCAAGGGGAGCAAGCCCGGCTCCTCTAAAACCTCCCCGGATATTACTTTCTGTAATAGTAGCTCGGTGGGCGGCGTGGAAGGCGGGAAAGAACTCGGTCTTTGATATATAGGTTATAGAGCATCTGATCAGACGCACTATTTCTCGCCCATAAGCCTTTTTTAATGGTCCAAAGCATCCGGTATCAAGAGGTTGGAGTAGATGAGAGGCATGAGCAGGCATGCAGAGTGGAATAATCTTCCTCTCCTCACAATATCTCATAAATTCGGCCGAGTGGTGGCTTTCATGACCATCGAGGATTAAGAGACGATAGGAACCAACTGATCGGTCTTTTGTTGACCGATCAAAGTGCCTGAGCCAGTCAAGACCTAGCTGGTTATTGGTACATCCATTTTCGCTCAATGCAATGACCCAATCGTCAGGTAGGTTACATTCTTGATACCAATTAGCAAGGTGAAATTGGCCTGAACCAATGATGAACGGCGCGATCGATTGACCTTCTGCATTGATTGCCTCAATCACAGTAATCCATTCACGATTTCCAAGCTGGACTTTCTTTGGTATCCCTTGCCCTTCTGAGCTTGTGACGACCATCCCGGGCTCAATCATGCCCATCATAAAGCCGGTCTCATCAAAGTTCCAGATATCATCTAATTGGATACCGTATTTTGTGATCGTATTCTCTACGAGGCGAAATCAGCCCCGAATAATAGTCGGATCTTCGCATTTAGCTCTCTGATAGTCATATATTCGAAATCGACGTGTTATAAGCTCCGGTTGTCGCTGAATAAAGTTATGAACCCAGCGCTTGCCAACAGGTAATGCGTCGCGGTCGGCAAGTAGAGAATTAGCCATTTTCCCCACAAAATCGCGCCGTGGGGGAAATCCTCGCGAATCTAGGTCGAGGACAAATTGAACTATTATCTGCTCCTCTAGATCAGATAGATTCCGTGATTTTGTGGTGGTATCACATATTGACTGAATTCCATTCTGGCGGCGACCTAAGATGCAGCGGTTGACTTGATATCTAGTTGCCGCCTTTCGGATACTTAATTTTGGGTCATTTTGAAGGGCCTGAAGGGCAAGAAGGATTCTAACCTCATATAAAGGCTGTGACATATTGGATTGTTGATAAATATTGAATTGAATGGTGATAATGTAAGGTGAGGGATTTTTGGCTCACCCGCTTATCAAACACGTTATACTTAGAGAAGAATTAATGTTTAGATAGGGTCGCTTTATCGACTTAAGCCGACTAAAGGACGACCTTAAGAACGCCGAAAAGGGCTTTTCCTTCGTAATACATCAAGAAAATAACATAGATAATGCATACCTTTAACTATGCGAGCGGGCCTGCTCTATTCGTCGTGGAGGCCTGACCGTCAAGGGAAACTGGAATCAGAAAGCAGTCTTCAAGTATATTCGAACAGAGGAGGCGTTGTGTGAGTACTTGAGCCTAGGGCTCTACCATCCATGTGGACAAAGTCCGAGATGGCCCGACCTCTCAAGCTTAAACCTGTGTTAACGGGGAGTGGGGCATGAGAGGAATATTTGTTTACAATGGATCCATGATCTATCTGGTACGGCATCACAAAGCAAAGAGGTCGACGAATAGGGAATTTGTCGTGGTTCGATTTTTACCAGCTGAACTTGGCCAAACTTTATGTCAGTACCTCGTCTTTATTCGGCCGTTCGTTGATCTACTAGATCGCCAGTGCCATCTGGGATTTAGTGAACAAGGACGTAGTTCCCCCCTCCTGTTCCGCGTGCGGACAATATCTGGGCCGAAACCTTGGCCGTCTGGGCGTCTGACCACGATTCTCAAATTGGCGACGTCAAAGTTGTGGAATAAGCCTGTGAACTCTCAACTGTTCCGCCAACTATGCATCAGCATTACCGAGAAACATGTTCGCGAGATTCACCAGCCTTTCAATCGCTTCGATGATGTTAGCGAGAATGCCGACCACAATGTCATATTTGCGTGGCAGAGTGGACACCGCCTGCTTCAGCGAGCAACAACATATGGTCTTGACGGGGCGTTCCCGACAGCATTACAGCCACAGCTCCTCGAGTCATACGAAGGGGCCTCTACTCGCTGGCATGAGTTCTTACATCTCCCGAGTAAAAGTATTCCGCCATCAACACCAGACACAACCAGCACTTTGCCGCTCGGTCAGCATCATCACATTTGGCAAGGGGATAGGATGTTAGGAAGCACTTTAGCCTCGTCCTCATCAAAGCAAAAGACTCCCTAGTCTGCAAATCAATTACATAAGTCCGTTAATATAGGGAATAGAAGAAGTTTACCTATATCCGGCCTATATAGGGCTAAGAGCACATTACCTTGCTTACCAATTTAGCAAAGAAGTTTAGATAATAATAATAGGTTTAAACGAAGGCTTATTAACAACTACTGTAAGTACAGGTTTATGGAGGTTATCTAAGCTCATAATCCAAATATGTCAAATACACCCTGCTGTTGTTACCCTCAAGGCCACTAATTAATTAGTAGCAGGTGCCAAACTGCGAATATTTATTCCTCCCACATAGGCATGCACCAATGTCTTCTTCTCGCTTCGATGGTTTATAACAGCACCGCTGGTAAAACCAACAACCTGGGCAGTCATGGTAATAGCAGCAGGTGCCATAAACTCTACTGGAGCCCCTGTCGCAGCGACGCGTATCCGTATCCGTTAACACAGTCTGATCAGCAAGAGATAGACTAATAATAAGAGAAAATGCTATAAGTGAGAATCTCATTATTTTCTAGACATTAGCTTTTACTCCAAGATAAGGTTTGTGTACTAACTATACTTACTTTATTGGATTATGATAGAGATTATTATAATTTAAAAAATAGTTTCAAGTCTATGCCTTAATTAGTATTATAAAGATAATGATTTAGTTGAACTTACTTATATAATAGCTTAGATAGAGTACAACTTAAGATAGGCAGTAAGTTAAAATTATAGATAGCTTATGTGAATCGGTTAAATTGAGCTGGCTTATACTTGTCTCAGTTGTTAATAGTAGGGAAATTAAAGATCGAGCATAGCAAAACCGGCAAACCAAGACATTATATAGTAAGATATGGCACAGGCAAAACTTGGTAAAGATATAGCATAGCATAAACAGTACAGAAAATCTTAGTAAAATATAGCATAGCGCAAACACGGAATAGCAATACACGTCAGCAAGATATTTCATAGCGTAGATACGGTATGGAAATCCTTAGCAAGATAAGGCATAGTGCAAATATAGCATAGAAAGGCTTACTAAAATATAGTATAGCGCAGACACGGCATAGCAAGCCACATCAGCAAGATATAGCATAGCACAGATACGGCATGGAAATTCTTAGCAAGATAAGGCATAGCGCAGACACAGCTCAGCCAGCCACATCAGCAAGATACATCATGGCGCAGATCGGCCTTCTCTTCCTTATGCTATAATTTGTGCTAACATCCCAAGTCCCGCATCCCATAAAAGGATGCAATGTAATCAGTGTGAATTGGTTATGATAAGCTGAAAAGCTTATCTCGGGCAATTGCGGAGGTGGTATGGTATGCTGTCTGAAGGGTGTTTTTGGATGTGTTATTTAGAGTTGATTTTGGCCGAGAGCTGAAGCTTATCGCGCACCTTACCTCAATGCAATGATGTCTGTGACCAAAGATTGGTCAATATTACCGTGTGTATGTATTCCGGCAATATCTTCAATCGTCAAACACTGGAGATATTATGTCACTAATAATAGCTCAATTGACCATTTTTCACACGTTTAGATCTACACCAATCGGAGTGTTGGACTATCTAATGGAGGTGAGTGCTACTGTGTCCGTTTGTCTGTCGTCAGATTTCTAGCGGTAATTGACCCAACTTAGAACTGCCTCGATGCCATCGCTTCATCATTATCCCAGCAATCATCTCAGCTTACTCGGTACTTGTCAGTTGAGAAACTCTTCACCAGGCACCTAAAGTGCTGACAATGCTGCACATCTATACGCCCTGTAATTAAGTAATTATTACCGATTATAGTATGTTACTTGAAACTGTTAGATATGTTTTTATTTTACCGATTGTTAGGGGGGCATTTTGCCGGTATGACTAAATCGCGCAAGCTTGTATCCTGGTCGTAGTGGAGGTTGAAGCTACGATCTTATTATTGACCAGGGTTTACAGGCTAAGGGCATTTGGCACAGAAAGGCCCAATTATCTCTTCGAGAACAAGGGTAGCACAGAGGCTTTGAGCCGCGACAGAATGACGAAGCCATAGGCTTAGGAGTAACAATAGGCCTTGAGGGATTTTTCTCTCTTTATCTGTTAGGCTTGATCTTCTCATGCAAGAGCGGGCTTCGTTTAAGAGGCGAGTTTGTTACAGAAATTGGGGGTCCCAATGCACACAGATTTATTAAGCTATCTGATGACACATACCACGATCTCGGTGCGGGAGTCCTTCGAGTCTCTAAGGAAGAAATCCAGGGACAGCTGAAAGCCAAGAGTAAGCCGGCGTCATCTAATAAGACGATTGTTTAGATGCGTCTAGATATTTTAGGGTGAGCATTGGCAGGCTCGACTTGATAGATACTATGTCAAGCTTCTCAAGCTTTGCAGAGGCAATGCTTGGAAGGAAATTTCAATGTCTTGATTCAACATCGAGGATGGGAGTTTCAGGTGAACGTCTATTGAAGTTGTTTTAACCTGGATAGTACATTTATATTTTGGATATTATCTTTCCTATAACCCTATTTAAGTCAAGCACTCTGAGTATATATATAATTCTTCTAATACCTTATATCTTTAACCTCTAGCTATTATATATAAAAGAATTATAAGGTTTTATATTAATTTAATTAGTAATTGCGGACGCGCTGTTGCGATCAGAGCCCCAGTGAGAATGATCTACATGGTAATCCACAATGCCAAGATCCATAAGGTTGCAAGGACGGAAAAAGGGCATTTGGTCAGACCAACGCTCGGGCCTCCTTCGAACATTCGACAGTTGGGAACAAGTCCTGCAACCTTACAGCTAGCCACCTCAGCTCGACTACGTTGGTTGAGAAAATGGCGCACCCCCGTCACCATGCACGAAGCAACTCGTCGGTATTCATAATGAGGCGAGACAGGAAGCTCCATTACAGCCAATACCTGTAATGCAGCAGGAGGCTTTTTTCTTTAAGGGCGAATCCATAATACAGATTGCTTCATCAGGTCTTAGTTATCTTCGCGGAGCCGGCCGATCTGCCTAACTAACAACTTGATGCTAACATGGTTTGCGGGGTAAAGCGTGTCACCTCACAATTGAGAAAATATACGGTAGCCAATAATTGCCCATTCGGTTCCTCTCACTTCCACGCCGCAATTCTCCTCTCGCACCACCAAGTGACTCGCCGAGCCGCTTTTGAGTTGCTTGCCTGCACTTGTCAGTCTGTCACAAGTGCCACTGAACGCCCGATGACCCTGTGCTTTCATTGCTGTGTGGTCAGCTGCCCGCCATCAAGCCCTGTGTGGTTAGTCTGTGCTGAGGGGCTTTTATGGCTGCAGCTGGTCAAGCAAGTCGTTTTGGGGATTTTGACAGGGTTTTCATCGAAACTGAAAATGGCCATAGACTAAGGCTGTTTTCTCTTTCCTCGGAGAAGGAATAAACTCTGTTATCCATCCCTTCAGTGACCCTAACGCCCACTACATGGTAGAGCCATGCTTTCGGGACGGGCTAAATGGCACAGGAGCAATGCTACGAATTTAAGCGAGAAAATCTAACCCAAGGCCATTTTTAGCTTGTCTTTTCCGGAGAAACAGCAGGCATTTAGGCCGGGTTGAATTTGATGATCTCCTTGTACATAAGGTGACCATGTAGTATGTTCTCTTCCATTTTAAAATTGAGCCGATCAAGCCACTTCCTACTTATTTGCAGCGACAGAGGATTAGTGCACTAAACCATACCCTGTAAGCGAGGGAAGGCGCACAGGCCGAGTAATTTTTGTACTGGGACCCAGAACCTAAGAACAAAAGAATTATATACAGGCCAGAAAAAATGGTATTGGGTGCCATTATTAGTAGTAATTGGTACAGTAGCAAATTCCAACCAACCTGCACGGATTAAAAGGATGTAGTTTCATGAAGATAATGCAGACAGGGGGCTAGCGCATGGACGAAAAGCGTGTAATTTAGTAAATTACAAGCAGTCCTCGATGGAGTAGGGAATACACGGTGGGTTGACAATTTTGTACGGTCTCAAAAACAAAAAAAAAAAAAAAAAAAAAAAAGAAGATTACCTCGGTTGGCCTTTACGCATTCATCGCGTTCCGCGCCCCACAGAAGATACTGACGGGCTCTGGTTGGCTAACAAAAATCAACTCAACCCCCTTTCAATTAAATTAACTCTATCCCCAGTAGAGTGGGGCGGAAATTCAATTCTACTACAATTGATATTGTCATTCACTACTAGGGCTCTTTCAGTGGTGTTTTGGCAAATTCAGATTTACGGATCATACTTTTGGTATCCCGCTGCTTGTACTCAGACCGAAAAGGTGGGAGAGGTACAGAGTGGAGTTTGTATGTATTCAAAAGATACCCCAGTTACCCCTCTTTTGGCGCCAATGATGTTTCACGCTGACATCAATTAAACATACTTCACCAGGATACGGTCTAATTTCCGCCTGCTATGCGTAACACAATCAAACAGCAAACGCCCAAAACTCTTAACAGCTGCCTTGTGACTTTCAAGTCCACCCTTACAAGCCATCATAGGATTAGCCATTCTAACGAACCCTTACAGAATATATCCAACCTTATTCCCGGTAGTCCATCTGTGGCCCTTGACGACTCATCTTCGGCTGAAACGACCCCTTCATCAATTCATGAATCACTTCAATGAAGGCGCCGGCAGTACGGAAACGACGATGCAAAGACTCAACGTTACTCATTCTGAATCTGGTTTCGTCTCTCTGGATCGACTGATTCCACCTCGTCCCGACAATCAGCCATGCCCATGCTGCTTCGCTTTGGATGCGCCGACTGCCATTCGAAGCGACGGCAACCAGATAACTTGGAACCGAAGAGAGTCTGTCATTTTCCTGCGCAGAAGTATGAGAGAAATGGAAGTTTCGACAATATCCGGCTGCCAAATATGCTCTGTCCTTTTCGAGATATTGATATTCTTTGGCTTGGACCACCGAGACGACGGCAGTGTCCGCAACATAGAGTTGAGAATTCCAACGGATCTGGGAAACTTAGGAATATCGTTCTATAACTCTTGGACTGAACTCTATGTGCAAGTATATATGTGTACGTGCATTCAACATCTCTAAATTTACTACAAGTCGCTGACACAGACTACAGCCCCCCACGAGAGGACATGGAATCGAATCCGGCCCTTGCCAGACATTTGCGCACATCAGCTGTCAGACGAGAGTCTGTCATTCGTTAGGTCTTGCCTACAAACATGCCTTAATAAGCATACCCTCTGCTGGCAGAGTGAAGGTGGCCTGCCGGCTCGACTTCTCGATGTAGGCCGTTGTGGTGACAGCGCTATACGGCTTGTTGAGACCGAGAGCGCTGCTTCTGTTAAGTACATCGCTCTTAGCTATTGTTGGGGCGATAATGTTACGGTAAAGACAACATTGGCTGGCCTAGAGAACATGAAGTCGGGTATCAGTATCTCAGAGCTTCTGCAAGCGTATGTCGACGCTGTCGCCTTGACCCGAGAGCTTGGTATTCAGTATCTCTGGATTGACGCATTGTGTATCATCCAGGATAGTCACGAAGATTGGGTGAAAGAATCCGCAAAGATGTCCGGCATCTATGCCAAAGCTTATCTCACAATTGCGGCTGCGTCGTCAGGGTCGGCAAATCAACCTTTCCTTCGTCACAGTCTTCCAACTGGGTCGCATCAAGACAAATACTACACGCGAGTGTTCAGCAAGCAGGTAGTCGACGGAGAAGGCTCCCATCTGCTCAAAGCCAGAGTCATTCCTGAATCCGGTGTCCACTCCAAGTGGCAGGACTGCTATGATGAGTGTTTTCCAAGAGAGCCATGGTCACAGCGAGGATGGACTCTGCAGGAACAGCTGCTATCAACCCGTCTGCTATCCTTTTCTCTTACAGAAATGCAGTGGACTTGCCAGGAGGCTGTGTTGTGCGAATGTCGCTCCAAACTGAATCACCGTCGCCTGTTTGGTCAGAAGCCTGTTTCTCAGATAACACGAGCTTTTGATGCCTTCCGGTTCTGGCACAAGGTCGTTGAGAACTATTCTAACCGGCTCCTAACAAATCCGCAAGATAAGCTGACAGCAATATCTGGAATTGCCGCAATCTTACAGCAGAAAACTCAGTCCCGCTATGCCGCAGGCTTATGGGCGGACAACATCGACATGGATCTCCTTTGGCGAAGGGCTACCCCAACAACTAAGCTATCTCGATCCGAGTTCGTAGCTCCATCTTTCTCTTGGGCGTCGATCGATGGCGAGGTTGATTATTGCTGCTTCAGGAATGGCAAACGGTCTTACCGGAAGAGTGCATCAGTCGTGGCCGTTGTGACAAATACCAGTCGCGAAGCTCCTCTGGGACGTGTAGAGAGTGGACGACTTATTATTCACGGACCGCTCAATCCAGGATTTATAGAGGACTCGTCTCATAATGGGGTGTTTGTTGTTAAGTTAGGCCGGATCAGGTTAGACTTGATCGCTGACGCTCCTCTTCAGCAAACAATAGCGAGAGGACCAGAGGGTAATTTAGAGAGAACCGTTTGCAGATGGAGTCCACGGCATTTTTCCCAGAACTTATCAACTGACAACCGAGGATCTCCGAGCATGGAAGGGCCAGGGGGGTCTGATCAACTACCTGTTACAGCTACGAGCACAGGTACCCCCAGTTCCAGCACTCGATGCTGGGCTCTCAAGCTGGGTTGTTTTCCATCAACATTAGAGCCAGAATCCCCACAAAGGTGGGATCACGAGTTGTTGATACTAGGCAAGTCGCCGAGAAGGCCCGGGGATTTTGAGAGGCTTGGATTAGTCACATATTGTATTGAAGAGGGACGAGGTTCAACAAGTATGGAATTAAGCGAACAAGAACATGTAGCCACCATCACTTTAGCATAAATTAGTTTATGACGTAAATAACACAGTAGTCACATATCCCGTCCTTCACTGGCCCAATCTCTTCCTTACGGGCTACTGCGCTGGTATAAACTTCCAAGTTAGGCCGGAGATAGCTCAGTATTGAAGCTTCATTCAGTTTACCGACGCGTGTCTTTTATCAGCTACAAGTACTTAAATATTATTTACCTTTGAATGATTATGCCAGGGGATAAATCTCAAATCTCGCTCCAGATACCAGCCTAGATGCCATTGCCCCTACGGTGTATGGAAACCCAACCTACAGTACAATGACTAACGTGCATGATAAGCGAGCCCGTCAGTCAGATTTACACCTTAAATCGCAATTATTAAAAAGCATTTAAAAAATACAAACTAATCCTAAAATATCTAGAATTTTAAACGTAGCATAATTAATAAACGGTATTTAGAGAGAAAAGAATTCATAGAAATTCTGGCTTTCTGAAACCTTAGAGACCTACTCAAATATTAATGGTCAAAACGGTGAAAAAGGCTTGTGAGATAGTTTCAAGACTAGCGACAGACGAATATCACTACTACGAGTCGCCGTCAGTTGTTGCTCTTTCGAAGATGACGCCATATCGTGAGGTTGTTGAACATAGATTGATGAAGCTGACGTCGGCTGTTTTGCTTAGTTTTTGGCAGGGCGCTCAGGTCGGTCTGTATGTGGCCTAGTGACGCGGCCAGGGTTGAAAGCCACTCCACCCAATCCACGTAGTGGATCCACTCGTGGATTCCACTGTCCACTCCACTGGCAAAATCCCAGTGGATTGGCTAATCCACCGAATCCACTCGGCGATGTCGTGGATGGATTGGGTGGATTTGGGTGGATTTGGGTGGATTAGAAGTGGGGTAGTTAAGGGCGCCCATGTATTTGGCAGAATGCCTCTAACAGAGGCTGATGTGCCCCATAATTTTTGCAATATTGCTACCCTATGTCAAAAACACCATGAAACATCTGAACAGCGCAAACACCTTCCTTTGTCATCACACTTTCTTGGCATACAAGTGTTAAGAAAGTGGCCCTGTCTACACCTAAATCCTTAACAAGTGCACAACAAACGACTCAACCTGCGCTTTGCGCAGTCGCAAGCCGCGGCGATGGCCTCGTTTTCGACGAGCCCGCCCGCTGCCCCAGACCCCTTCGATTTAGGGATCCACACTCCCGCTAATCTGAATCGAGGAGCCCGTGCAGCTCTCTTGCAGAATAGCCCTGCGACCGTGAATGGCACCATTGGTGTTTTACCCGTTCCCAGGCAGATGGCCCAGACTCCATCCTCACCACTTATCGCCGACACCGCTGCTGCAGCTACGGAAGACGCTGCGCGTGCCAACTCACCATCGATCTCTGAACAACAACCAATCTCTATTATCGAGTCGGCCAATGATCTCGCGCGAGAACACGCGGAAAGAGTACAACGCCAAGCTGATGGTCTTTCAACACTTCTGCGCCAAGTTTGAAGAAGCGGCTCAGCAATTCGCTACCGGACCGCAACGCCGTTTCGCTAGACAACTTGCTGACAGCTTCCTCGGCATCTGGAAACGAGAGCTCTCCGGCTCCGGACCTACGACCCCCAAGCCCAGCTACAGCAGCGTCGCCGCCATCTCGCTTCCCGCTGCCCACATTCGCCCAGCCCACCGCCACCATCAGCAACACCGTCAGCAACAACAGCAGCACCGACAATCCGACCCACCTCATCGCCAAGGGCAACAGCCGACCATCGCCCCACTCCGACAAGATCTCCGTGTCTTCATCCGTCTAGAAGCCGGAGCCCCGGCCAGGGCCCACAGTGGCTATGCCATCCGGACCTTAATCCGGGAGAAACTCGGCGCCGTCTCAGACAAGATCCGACAGGTGTTCCAGGTCCGGTCTGGATGGGCCGTCTTGGCTGCCGACTCGGCAACACGCGACTTTCTTGTAGAAAAGCAGGCTGAATGGGCCGCGGAACTGAAACCTATAGCAGTAGAAACGAACAAAGAATGGTTCACCTATGTGGTCTCAGACTTTCCCAAAAGACTGACCGACTTTCACGGTAATGAGGTGGATAGCGACAGCATCGTCAGCGACGAGATAGAAATGCAGACGGGGCTCAAGCCTGTTGACATACGCCCGGCGCGACAATTCTCGGACAACCCTTTGACCAAGGCCCCTACTTGTATCCTTTCTGAAGCCCACAAAGAGATTTTGGTCGCTGTTTGGCAGCAGCATGGCCAGACTTGTCGACAAAACTGACCGGCTAAGACAGTGTGAGACGTGCTGGGGCTTTCACTTTGACCGCAACTGTCATAGACGGCCAGTCTGCCAACGCTGCGGCAAGATCGGCCACTCTACTGATGACTGCGCCGCGCCAGAACAGTGCATTAACTGCTTGGGCCCTCACCTGGCTAACTTTCACAGGTGCCCAGCTCGACCGAAGAAAGTGCGCGGCGTGCTGCGCCGACTTACCAAAGAACAGCGAGGACATGTCCGGACCGTAGGCGCGGAGGCATACCGACAACGACAGCGAGAAGCACAACCGGAATTGCACCAAGCCCATAACAGCACGTATGAACGACAAGGCGAGGATGCCGCATCACAAGAGCAGCCGAGCGTTCGTGCCCCAAGCCCAGCTATATCAGAAGCACCATCGTGCATCATGGTGGCCACAACGCCCCAGGTCGGTTACGAAGCAGAGGAGGAGCCTGAGCATCCCAGGCCGGGCTCACCGCGAAAGCGCCGAATAGTTCTCATCACTCGTCCTCATGACTAGGAATAGACACTCGCAGACACGAAGGAACGACAAGAAGCCGCTCAGGATCTTTCAGGCCAACGTCGGCAAGATCCCCCCGGCCCACGACTGCGCCCTGGCGCTGGCCGACTCGGAACGATATGACATTGTACTCCTGCAGGAGCCGTGGACGACTCATACAGAGACCCGCTTTCTGACCAAAACTCACCCGGCATACGACACATTCACACCAGTCGACATGTGGAACAGCAACGACACTCGGCCTAGAGTGATGACATATGTCAGGCGAGACCCAAGATTTCTCGCCGACCAGATCCGGCCCTTTCAAACTCGCGATATTCTCTGGCTCACGATCAATGGCATGACGATCGTCAACTTCTATCGCCAGAACGACGAGAGGGATTCCCTAAACACGCTGCTTCGCTGGCCTGTTCCGGAGCGCTGCCTCGTTGCTGGCGATTTCAATGCCAGGCATCGTAGTTGGCAGACGGGCCAAGCGACGAACCGCGGCCATGAGGTAGCAGGATGGGCGTCAGAGAATGACCTCAACCTTCTCAACACTCTAGATATCCCGACAAATCCACACGGCAACACGATTGATCTGGCCTTCACCAATATGCCACTGGCCGAAGCTACCGTCGAGGACCATCTCGCCACTAGCTCCGACCACTTCACGCTCAGCTTGACCTTCCTTGACATCAGATCGACTCCGGTACAACCGGCCAAGATCCGAGTTGAGACGGAAGACGAGCTTAAACGATTCGTCGAGATTGTAGAACTGGGAGCCACGGAAATCCCCCTCACAGATTCGACCCCTGCGGAGCTGGACGAGCTCGCGTCTTCACTTGTAAGTCTACTAACATCAGCAGCGAAAGCAGCTGGCCGGCCCGCGCGGAAAGGCGGACGCCCAGCCCCCTGGTGGACGGAGGAGTGCGCCTGCGCTGCGGCTGCTTTCCGGGCCATCAGAAGAAGCTACCCCTGCGGCTTCAACCAGGACGTTCAGATCGCCAAAAGAGACTTTCATCGTGTGGTCCGTCGGGCTAAGAGGCAGTATTGGCGGAACCTCATCGACAACTTCTCCAGCAGTAGCGCTGTTTTCAAAGCTGTCCGATGGTTGAAATCCCCTGGAGCCTTTCAGCCCCCGCCCTTGCAGGTTGACAACGTCGTGTACGAAAGCCAGATGGACAAAGCCAACGCACTCCGACAGGCTACGCTGGAACGAAGAACTGCGGAGGACGACATCGCAAACGCTTGGACACCAGTATCTCCTTCTAGGTTGATTCCTTTCTCGCCCAGGGTCTCGCTAGATGAGGCGCAGTGTGCGACCATCCAGACAGGCAATACATCGCCAGGGTCAGATAACATCACCGTCAATCTTCTCCAAGCCGTATGGCACATCATCGGAACACATGTCCGCCGCTTGTTCGAAGGATGCCTTTCCGCAGGCCATCATCCGAAACCATTCAAGGAGGCGGAGGTGGTCATGATCGCGAAACCGGGGCGAAGAGACCTCACTGAGCCACGGGCATGGCGGCCTATCTCGCTGCTCTCCTGCCTTGGCAAGGGACTAGAGCGACTGATTGCACGCCGCCTAGCCTGGGCAGCCGTTTACTACAGCGTCCTTCACCCGCAACAAGCTGGAGCGCTTCCCAAGAGGTCTGCGACAGACCTGGTGACAGCTCTGATCCATGATATCGAAGAAGCATTTGCACGCAAGAAGGTGGCGACTCTAGTCACAATGGATGTCCAAGGTGCTTTTGACACTGTCATGCGCAACAGGCTCGTCCTGCGCCTTCGTGAGCAAGGCTGGCCTGACTATTTGGCTCGTTGGGCCGGCTCCTTCATGAGCGGCCGGTCTGCGCGTGTCAGGTACCAGGATACCGTCACGCCCTCTTCTCCCCTTCAGTGCGGGCTCCCTCAGGGATCGCCGGTATCGCCGATACTCTTCCTACTCTATACTGAGCCAATCTATCGACTAGGCAATCCCTGGGGTCGCTTCGGCTATGCAGATGACACTGCCATCCTGTCTATAGGCGACACAGTAGATGAGACTACTGCCATGGCATCCAGCTCCATCGCAGAGATGGTGCGTTGGGGCGCGGCAAACGGCGTCTCCTTCGACCCAAAGAAGACCGAAGTAATGCACTTCTCCCGCAGTAAGCTCAGCACCGCGCCGGCAGTACGTCACGGCGATGTCGAGAAACACCCCGAGCTAGCTCTGCGCTGGCTTGGCATTTGGCTCGACAGCAGACTATCATTCCGCGTCCACGTCGAGAAGTGGGCGGCGAAGGCAAAGGCCGTCGCCTACCACTTGCGAGGACTCACCAACACAATACATGGCCCTCTTCCGAGTGCCGTGCGAGGTGCCGTCAGAGCTTGTGTTGAGCCGGTGCTACTCCACGGATCTGAAGCGTGGTACCCGGGCACCAACAGGCCGCGGTGGAGCCAGCCCAACAAAGACACACCGTCTAGTAACCAGCATCTCATACAGAGAATGAACAAAGCCTTGAATCAATCCATGAGAGCTATAGTGCCCGTCTGGAAAACGACACCCATCACCATCTTGCACAGAGAAAGTGGGATACCACCAGTCGATCAACTGCTCGAAGCCAGACGACTCAGGTTCTCCGCACGACTCAAATCACTCGACGACACCCATCCTCTTGTGAGAAGAGCGGCGCCACCGCGTCAGCCTACTTACCATGATCTCATCAAGCGCAAATACCAAGCACAAGCAGAAAGCAGCTTTAGAACACGTCTCCGACGCACAGACGAGCTTCTCGGGCAGTGCGCGCGTCCCAAGCTCATCCAGAAACGCTTCCAACAAGAACAGATACCACCACTACAGACTGCATCGAAAGAGAAGACAGCTGAGGCTTTCCTCCGCTGGGTCAAGTCACTCGACCCGCTCACCTTGGTCGTCTACTCGGACGGCTCTCTGTCCGAGAAAGGGGTTGCAAGCTACGGCTTCACCATTCACCAGGACGACTTGCCCATCTTTGATGGATCGGATCGCCTTGGACCTGCTGAGGTCTTCGACGCTGAAGCTACCGGGGCGTTGGAGGGCCTCAAGGCTGCCCTAAACCTGCGAGAATCAGCAACACAAAACATTTTCATCTGCCTAGATAACCTGGCGGCCGCCACGTGCCTGCAAGGCACACCATCCGACTCCTCTCAACACATCTTTCTCGAGTTCCAGGCTCTGGTGACATCGCATGGAGCCGTCCAGGTCCGTTGGGTACCAGGACACACTGACATCCCTGGCAACGAACAGGCCGACAAACTGGCAAAAGCAGCATCATCACTCCCTGAGCCCGAAGGTGCTCGCTCAACGTTGGCTTACCTACGAAGGATCGCAAGACAAAAACCGAAGGACACATTCAAGGCATGGTGGTCCGCTTCCGCTCCTGAGCAGTACAAGAGACTCAATCTCAAGGCGACTATAGGCTGCCCGCCGGAGCTATCACTCCCGCGTGTAGCCTTGCACCATCTGCTGGCAGCGAGATCCCTCCATGGAGACTTCGCTGCATACCACGAGAGGTTCGACCACGACGATGCACGCCTAGTCTGCTCATGCGGCCGACGCAAAGCACCGGATCACATCTTCTACTGCAGAAAGGTGCCACCGCGCCATCGGATGAGGCTCGCACCCTCACCGAATGCAGCGGTCAACCTTACAATGGGAAGAGACTTCACCAAATTTGTCGACTTGTCCAAGAACAGCGCGTTCTTTGGAAAGATTTGTCCTCGCTATTAGGCGACCGCGACCCGAGAGGCACTCGCAACTCTCCTTCCCTCTTTATCCTTTCACATTTCCTTTGTCACCTTTCTCTCTCATACATATTCATGGCCGGGTGAAGGGCGTTGCTGCGCCCTTCATCTGGCCGAGAACATTTGAGGCAGTCCCGAGCTGCCGCGTGCACAAGCTGATCTCAGCTTCTCTGACATCAGGACTGATGAACGGCTGCAATTTTGCAGCCACGCCTGGTCATCCCGCTGACGGGTAACAGGCTCGGTACGATGCGCCATTTGTGCCGATGATATGCTGGATAGTGTGTAATCTGTCGACGCGTTCGTAGAAATTGGATTTCAAGGGGGGTGTCTAATTTCGCGTCGCGAATGATAATCCCCCGTAACCAATGGCTTTCTGTACTTAGCGTTTAGATAGATCCGATTTTCCCTAGCCCAGCACGTCCTGTGCCCCATTAGGGGACTTTCGGGGCCTACGGCCCCCCGGACGAAAAATATACATAACATAACATAACATAACATATCTGAACAGCGCAATTTTAGAATACATACAATATAGGAAACACTATTCGAATGTCCTATGCTTTCTCATTGGGATGACGTAAGTCTTGATGGATATACTTAAGATTTGCTTCGTGAGTGCATATCATCATGAGGGCCATCAATAGGCGTATATTTTCCTCAACAACATATCCAGCAAATATCAAGCTCGACTGTCCATACTTTGGATTTATAATACAACAATTATACTATTAAATAATTTCCGGCAAGCTGATTAAAAAAACGCGTCCAGATATCTCAATATCTCAATACTGCGCGAAAAATTGCAAGCGATACTAATCGCGTCAAGCTCGTGATGTGAAGGATGTTAGGGACTTATCTAATACCCGACCCCAATATGGCGCTCGCTACGTGCTCGTCCACCTCAAATTAGCTCGAAAGATAAGTATCTGAAACATCCGCAGGATAAGGGCATATTGTGCCAACTGGTCGCGTTGGACGCGTCATTCGCGCTGACCTGACGACCTGTTGTTGACCCATCACCTGCACCATGTTTTGCGATTTCGACATGACAAAGAGATTATTTTACCATGACCTCGCCTGATTCCTGCTTCGACATTTCCGACAGCGCTTCGGGTCCGCTGCCGAATCAACACCCTGCCCGACGCCGTATCCTACCCGTCCAACCTCGACCCCTGTCTCGACTCTGAGGACCTCTTCCGCAAGCGATGAACAGTACGAGCGTACGCTCTGGAGGCATTTCCCAGGCTGTAGTTCTCTGAGCGAGCCAGGGAGACGCGTTGCTGGGCCTGGCAATTTGGATATGACATCCAAAAGGAAGACGCCTGCAGATGGATATGCCGAGCGTGCATTCGAAGAATAAACCACATCCACGACATTTCGAAGCTGATGGAATCAT
>NC_030991.1:1143321-1206629 GCF_000149955.1 Fusarium oxysporum f. sp. lycopersici 4287
AATGACTTTCATCGAAACGCTTCGACAAGGAACACTTCCGGAGGCTTCTGATTGATTGGATCGTGGCCAAGAATCACTCCTTTTCAATTGCCGAGGAGGCAGAACTCCATGCTATCTTCGATTACTTGAACCCGTTAGCTTCGGCACGTAAAGCCAATATTACCCACACAACTGTTCGAGAAAAGATCGTCGCCGCATTCGAACAACACAAGCAGAAGGTGATAAAGGTCTTGGGCAAGGCGCCTGGACTTATCCACATCTCCTTCGACGCCTGGCGGTCTGGAAACCGATACGCCCTATATGGTATCTGTTGCTTTTTTAGGGACGAAAACAATAAGCCTTGCAAGATTACGCTTGGGCTCCCCGAAGTTAGCGCCAGGCACACTGGGCCTAATATCGCCGTAGAAATCCTCGACGTAATTGAATCGTATCAGATCCAAGACAAGATTGGCTATTTCACGCGAAAAACAATGATACCGCCATGGAGATTATTGGTGGAGAGCTCGGCTTCGTTGGGGCCCGCAGGCGAGGACGCTGTTTTGGGCATACCTTGAACCTCTCCGCCAAAGCCATTCTATTTGGGCACGATGCTGACGCTTTTGAGCGGCGGATATCAGGGGCAGAGCCTCTTACCGAAGCAGAACATTTGATTTGGCGCAAGAAGGGGCCAGCAGGCAAACTGCACAATCTTGTGGTAGCTATCCACAGATCTGACTTGTTGACTGGCATGCCTCGCAACATTCAACAAGAAGCCTTCAACAAGTCATCTGACCCAAAACTCAACGCCAGGAAGCCATTGGATGTTATTTTGGACAACGATACGAGATGGCTGTCACAGTTATACATGATACGACGAGCTCTACTGCTTCGCGACTATATCGAACGACTCATTGCCCACCATCGAATCGACTTCGAACAGCAGAACAAGGCCAAGAGGGGCGGTCCTAAGAAGTCACTCACATTGCCCTTTATTTGCCAGCCAGAGAACCAGCTATCCGACAAGGACTGGGAGGTGGTCGAAATATTTGCGCAAATACTTAGTTACTACGAAGCCACGATCAAAATGCTAGAAGGCGACGGCCAGATCCGCAAGCGGAAGCGTGGGTGGACTGGGTCATATGGCAATATTTGGGACGTTATTCAAGGCTTTGAATTTCTTCTCGAGCAACTTGAACGTTTTAAGAACATCGCGAAGGACTTCCCTGATACTGAACACTTCAGGATCAACATCAATTTGGGCTGGCAGAAGTTGAATGAGTACTATGAGATATTGAGCGAGACGCCCATCTACTACGCTGGCCTGGCGCTCCATCCGGCATACCGATGGAAATGGTTTGACCGCAACTGGACTGACCGCCCTGAGTGGATTGACGAGACGAAAAACATGGTTCACGATGTCTGGCGTTTTGAGTATCGGGAGGCCGCGTTGCCTGGACAGGAGCAACCAGCCGTTGAGCCAGTTCATAAGCAGCGGAAGACTTTGGACAATCCGTTTCAGGAATACCTTAAACGAAACCGCTACACAGCGCCAGAAACAGGTCATGGTGGCCTCACGCCAGGCGAAGACGAATACCTGCATTGGATTACGCACTGCGAAAGTGGTGATGGCTCCATCAACGATCCTCTCGCTTACTGGCACGAGAAGCGATTCAAGTATCCAAACTTATCGCGAATGGCGCTTGATTTTCTCACGATACAACCAATGTCTGCTGAGTGTGAGCGTCTTTTCTCAGCAGCAGGTCGGATGGTGAACCCTCTCCGCCACCAACTTGAAGCCCAGATTATCGGGATGTGCCAGGTATTGCGTTCATGGCTGAGGGCTGGTATTATTCATGAATTAGATCCCTTCTTTATCTCGGTAGACGAAGAAAAAGTCAACCTCGAATTAGCTCAGATGTCGGATCAACAGCTTGAATATGTATGTATGTATGTGTATTTTTCGTCCGGGGGGCCATCGGCCCCGAAAAGTCCCCTACTGGAGCACAGGACGTGCTGAGCTAGAGAAATCGGAACATATCTACACGCTAATTACAGGAATGCTATTGGCCATAGAGGATTAGTCACTCGCCACGCGAAATTAGTCTTTCCTATGGCGTCCAATTTCTGCAAACGCGTCAGTGAACCGTACTCCATCCAGCATATCATCGGCACAAATGGCGCATTCTATCGAGCCTGTTACCCGTCAGCGGGATGACAAGGCGCAGCTGGCACATCGCAGCCGCTTCTTGGAGCCTGATATCAGGAAGGCAGAGATCAGCCTATGCGTGCGGCAGTTTGAGACTGCCTCAAGTTGATCCCGACCAGATGAAGGGCGCTGCAACGCCCCTCATCTGGTCGAAACAGGTAAGAGAGAGACAAAGAAAGAAACAAAATCTGTACAAAAGAGACGTGCAGAAGATAGGGACGGTAGGAGAGTCGCGAGTGCTTCCCTGGTCGTCGTTGCCTAATAACGAGGGCATATCTTTCCAAAGAACGAGCTGTCCTTGGAAAGGTCGACGAATTTGGTGAAATCTCTCCCTGTTGCTAGATTTATTGCTGCATTCGGTGATGGGGTCAGCCTCACCCGATGACGCGGTGGTACTTTTCTGCAGTAGAAGATGTGATCCGGTGCCTTGCGTCGGCCGCATGAGCAGACCAGGCGTGCGTCGTTGTGGTTGAACCTCTCGTGATACACGGCGAAGTCCCCGTGGAGGGACCTCGCTGCCAACAAGTGGTGAAAGGCTGCGCGCGGGAGCGACAGCTCCGACGGGCAGCCTGTGGTCGCCTTGAGGTTGAGTCTCTTGTACTGCTCGGGAGCGGACGTGGACCACCATGCCTCGAATGCTTCTTTCAGTTTCTGTCTTGCGATTCTTCGTAGGTGAGCCAGCGTCGGTTGAGCATCTTTGGGCTCGGGCAGTGCTGATGCTGCTTTTGCCAGTATGTCGGCCTGTTCGTTGCCGGGGATATCGGAGTGTCCTGGCACCCAAAGCACCTGGACGGCTCCATGCGATGTTGCCAGAGCCTGGAACTCGAGGAAGACGTGTTGAGAGGAGTCAGAGGGTGTACCTCGCAGGCACGTGGCGGCCGCGAGGTTATCCAGGGCAGATGAAGATGTTCTGTGCTCATCTCGCAGGTTTAGGGCAGCCTTCAGGCCCTCCAATGCCCCGGTAGCTTCAGCGTCGAAGACCTCAGCAGGTCCAAGGCGACCCGATCCGTCAAAGGTTGGGACATTGTTCTGGTGAATGGTAAAGCCGTAGCTGGCCACCCCTTTTGAGGACAGAGAGCCATCGGAGTATACAACCAAGGTGAGCGGGTCGAGAGACTCGACCCAGCGGATAAAGGCGTCGGCTGATTTCTCCTTTGATGCCATCTGGAGTGGAGGCATCTGTTCTTGATGGAAGCATCGTTGAATAAGCTTTGGTCGTGTGCAGGATGCCAAGAGTTCGTCTGTGCGTCGAAGACGTGTCCTGAAGACACTTTCTGTCTGTATTTGATATCTTCGCTTGATGAGGTCATGGTAAGTAGGTTGGTGAGGCCGGCGTGGCGGGCGCGTTCGGCCCGCCAGAGGGTGAGCTTCATCCAATGATTTGAGTCGCGCGGAGAATCTAAGTCGCCTTGCTTCGAGCAGTTGATCGACTGGTGGTATACCGCTTTCTCTATGTAGGATGGCGGTGGGTGTCGTCTTCCAGACAGGTAGTATGGCTCTCATTGCCTGGTTCATGGCTTTGGCCATTATTTGTACGAGGTGCTGATTACTGGATGGTAGGTCCTTTGTGGGCTGGTTCCACCGCGCCCTGGTCTTGCCCGGGTACCACGCCTCTGAGCCGTGAAGCAGCACCGGTTCGACACATGCTCTGACGGCACTTCGCACAGCGCTCGGCAGAGGGCCGTGTATCGTGTTAGTGAGGCCCCGTAGATGGTAGGCCATTGCCTTCGCCTTAGCCGCCCACTTCTCGACATGGAGTCGGAACGATAATCTGCTGTCCAGCCAGATGCCAAGCCAGCGCAGAGCTGATTCGGGGTGCTTCTCTGCATCGCCGTGGCGTACCGCCGGAGCAGTACTGAGCTTGCTACGGGAGAAGTGCATGACTTCGGTCTTCGTGTCAAAGGAAACGCCGTTCGCTGCGCCCCATCGCACCATCTCGGCGATGGAGCTAGATGCCATAGCAGTGGTCTCATCTACTGTGTCCCCTATGGATAGGATAGCCGTGTCATCTGCATAGCCGAAACGACCTCGTGGGTTGCCCAGTCGGTAAATTGGCTCAGTGTAGAGCAGAAAGAGTATCGGCGATACTGGCGACCCCTGAGGGAGGCCGCACTGGAGGGGAGAAGAGGGCGTGACGGTGTCCTGGTACCTGACACGCGCAGACCGGCCGCTCATGAAGGAGCCAGCCCAGCGAGCCAAATGGTCAGGCCAGCCCTGTTCGCGGAGACGCAGCACAAGCCTATTGCACATGACGGTGTCGAAGGCACCCTGAACATCCATTGTGACCAGAGTCGCCACTTTCTTGCGTGCAAACGCTTCTTCGATGTCGTGTATCAGGACAGTCACCAGGTCTGTCGCAGACCTCTTGGGGAGCGCTCCAGCTTGCTGTGAGTGAAGGACGCTGTAGTGCACAGCTGCCCAGGCTAGGCGGCGTGCGATCAGCCGCTCGAGTCCCTTGCCGAGGCAGGAGAGCAGTGAGATGGGTCGCCATGCTCGCGGCTCTGTGAGGTCTCTTCGCCCTGGTTTCGCGATCATGACCACCTCCGCCTCCTTGAATGGTTTTGGATGGTGGCCTGTGGTAAGGCATCTTTCGAATAGACGGCGGACGTGTGTCCCGATGATGTGCCATACTGCTTCGAGAAGTTTGACTGTGATGTTGTCCGATCCCGGGGATGTGTTGCCTTTGCTGAGGGTTGCGTACTGCACCTCTTCCATGGAGATCTCCGAAGGGAACGGTATCGGTCTACGAGGAGTGACAGGCATCCAAGGGTTTGTAATGTCGTCTTCTGCAGTCCTGCGTTCTAACGTGGCTTGTCGGAGTGCATTGCCTTTGTCCATCTGGGTCTCATAGACAACATTGTCGACTTGTAAGGGTGGAGGCTGGAAGGCTCCAGGGGATTTCAGCCACCGGACGGCTTTGAAAACAGCACTACTACTGGAGAAGCTATCGATGAGGTCTCGCCAATACTTCCGTTTTGCTCGACGGACCACACGATGAAAGTCTCTCTTGGCGGTCTGGACATCTTGGTTGAAGCCCAGCGGGTAGCTTCGTCTGACGGCTCGAAAAGCAGCCGCGGCGTCGGCGCACTCCTCCGTCCACCAGGGAGCTGGACGACCACCTTTGCGTGCAGGCCGACCAGCTGCCTTGACTGCTGATGTTAGTAGATTTACAAGTGAGGACGCAAGCTCGTCGAGCTCCTTAGGAGTCGAATCTGTTACGGGGATTTCTGTGGCTCCCAGCTCTACGATCTCGACGAATCGTTTGACTTCATCTTCCGTCGTCACTCGAATCTTGGCCGACTGTGTCGGAGTCGATCTGATTTCAGGGAAGGTCAAGCTAAGTGTGAAATGGTCGGAGCTAGTGGCGAGGTGGTCCTCGACGGTAGCCTCGGCCAGCGGTAGGTTAGTGAATGCAAGATCGATTGTGTTGCCGTATGGGTTTGTCGGTATGTCTAGAGTGTTGAGAAGGCTGAGTTCATGCTCTAACACCCAGTCTGCAATTTCTTGGCCGCGGTTTGTAGCCTGGCCTGTCTGCCAACTATGGTGTCTGGCATTGAAATCGCCAGCAACGAGGCAGCGCTCCGGAACAGGCCATCGCAGTAGCGTGTTCAAGGCGTCCTTCTCGTCGTTCTGGCGATAGAAGTTGACTATCGTCATGCCGTTGACCGTGATCCAGAGAATGTCGCGCATCTCAAAGGGCCGAATCTGGTCGGCCAGAAGTCTTAGGTCTCGTCGGACATATGTCATCACTCTAGGCCGGGTGTCGTTGCTGTTCCACATGTCGACTGGCGTGAACACGTCGTATGCAGGGTGTATCTTGGTCAGACAGCGGTCTTTGGTATGAGCTGTCCACGGCTCCTGCAGGAGTACAATGTCATATCGTTCCGTGTCAGCCAGCGCCAGGGCGCAGTCGTGGGCCGGAGGGATCTTGCCGACGTTGGCCTGGAAGACCTTGAGCAGCTTCTTGTCGTTTTTTTGTGTCTGCGAGTACCTATTCCTGGTCATGAGATCGGTTGATGAGTACTATTCGACGCTTACGCGGTGAGCCTGGCCTGGGATGTTCAGGCTCCTCCTCTGCCTCATAGCCCGTGCTAGGGGCGGTAGCCACCATGATGCACGAGGGTGCCCCTGACGCAGCCGGACTCGGGGTGCGAGCGTTCGACTGTTGATATAATGCGATATCATCCCTTGGCAACTCAGTTGTGCTTTGTTGGATTTCCGTAAGCGACTCTGGCTGTGGATTTAAGTGCCGTTGTCGGTATGTCTCCGCGCCCACCATCCGGATATGCTCTCGTTGTTCTTTAGTAAGTCGGCGAAGGATGCCGCGTACTCTCTTCGGCCGTGCTGGGCACTTACGAAGGCTGGCCTCGTGGGGGCCTAAGCAGTTGACGCACTGTTCCCATGCAGCGCAGTCGTCTACAATGTGGCCAGTCTTGCCACAACGATGGCAGACTGGCTGTCTATGGCAGTTGCGGGCAAAGCGGTAGCCCCAGCACGTTTCGCACTGTTTGGGTACGTCGGTTTTATCTATGAGTCTGGCCGCCCGGCTGCCGAAGAGGGACCAGAACCTCTTCTTGGTGGGCTTCAGGAAGGACACGAGTAGAGTCTTTGTCAGGGGGTTATCCGAGAATTGTCTACCAGTACGTATATCAACGGGCTTGAGCCCTGTCTGGATTTCTATCTCATCGCTGACAACGCTGTCACTGTCCACCTCATTGCCGCGGAAGTCAGTCAATCTTCTGGGAAAGTCCGAGACCACATAAGTGTGCCATTCCTTGTTCGTTTCTACTGCCGTCGCTCCCAGTTCAGCCGCCCACTCGGCCTGCTTCTCCACGAGAAAATCGCGTGTTTCAGAGTCGGCAGTCAGGATGGCCCACCCTGATCTGACCTGGAATACTTGTCGAATCTTGTCCGAGACGGTGCCGAGTTTTTCTTGGATCAGAGTCCGGATCGCATAGCTACTGTGGTCCCTGGCCGGAGCTCCGGCTTCTAGACGGACGAAGACGCGAAGGTTTTGTCGGGGTGGGGCGATGGCCGTTTGTTGCCCTTGGCGATGAGGTGGGTCCGATTGCCGATGCTGTTGTTGATGATGTTGTTGAGTTGGGCAGGACTGGGCAGCGGGAAGCGAGGCAGCAGCGATGCTGCTGTAAGTAGGCCTGGTAGTCGCGGGTCCGGTGCTGGAGAGCTCTCGTCTCCAGATGCCCAGGAAGCTGTCGGCAAATTGCTGAGCGAAACGTCGTTACGGTTCCGTGGTGAATTGTTGAGCAGCTTCCTCAAACTTGGCGCAGAAGGCTTGGAAGACCATCAGCTTGGCGTTGTACTCTTCCACTTGCTCACGTGCGAGCTCGTTGGCTGATTCGATGATAGAGACTGGCTGGTGTCCAAAGATCAATGGAGGGTTGGTACGCTCAGCTCCTTCCGTAGCTGTAGCAAAAGTGGCTGCGTTGAGTGGTGAGGACGGTGTCTGAGCCGTCCGCTCGGGTCCAGGTGAAACACCAATGGGGCTGTTTACGACCGCGGGGCTGTTTCGCAAGAGGATTGCACGGGCTCCTCGGTTCAGATTAGCGGGAGTGTGGATCCCCAGATCGAAGGGGTCCGCGGCTTGCGGCTGCGCAAAGCGCAGATTGAGGCGTTTGTTGTGCACTTGTTAAGGATTTAGGTGTAGACAAGGCCACTTTTTTAACACTTGTATGCCAAGAAAGTGTGATGACAAAGGAAGGTGTCAACAGCTTGAAGGATGGGCAACAAAGTGGCTCCAGGGTGGGGAATCTATCTACCAATATAGACGAAATGTAGATGTAGATAGATGTAGATCTACATCTAACTATCTACCAAGGAGCCATGTGGGTCATCTATCTATCTATCTTACCGTCGGATATGTAGGCGAAATGTAGATAGACGCCGAGATGAAGACGGAAAGTAGAGGGACTTTATTTTAGTGCGCAATTCCCTTCCAAAGCAAGGTACCGGTACCCTCACCTTACTACCTACCAACACCCCCTGTCAGATCATTTCCCTTCCACCTTTTCCTCAAGCTCATCGCAAATTTTGGTCAATCTCTTGATACAGCTCCCCCTTTTCAAATGTCAAGTGGCATACCATACAGTCGACTCGCAGTATAGAGCATCTGCCACAATGCCAACTCCAAGCGACTTGTCCAGTCAATCGGTAACTGATGCAAATAATTGCTCAGAGTTATCCAGTCAGCCAGATCTACCAAAACTAGATTCATCGTCGTCCCTCAGCACCTCAATTGCCGTCAAAGACTGGAGTACAGTTTCTCAAACCGTCCGTTGCCATTGGAATCTCTCAACTCGAACTGGACAAGCCACTGGATGGTTTTGGGCTCATGGTTACAATGTTCAAGCCAAAACTGTCACCACCGAACGGGGCCCATCCAGTTGGCTTTGCTGCCATTGCACCCAACAGAAAGTCCACAAACCAAAAGCCTATGTCGCGTCGAATACCCGGAACATTGAAAATCACCTCAGCAAAGCACACAGTGTCTTCCATCCAGATCCATCAAAAGCAAAGCGCTACGTATCGGAGAGACCTTTAAATCAATGCAATCTCCATGAATTTGCCTCCAGGAAGCGGAAAAGGGATGACCATCACGACGAGCTGGTTGCTCGATTTGACAAAGCAACATTCCAGCGCCTGCTCGTTCGGTGGATTACGGACGCAAACCTGTCTTTTCGCCTCTCAGAGCACGTGGGGCTCCATGAACTCTTTGACTATCTCAATCCGTTGGTCCGTGAGACTTCAGCAAACCTTACTCACAAAACAATTCGGGCCAAGGTTATTCATGAGTTCAACACTTACAAAGCCCACGTTACTGATACTTTGCTACGGAGCCCTAGCAAGGTCCACATTGCATTCGATGGCTGGACCTCTCGGAACAGGCATTCTTTCTTTTCCATCAATGCTTTCTTTCTCGACGACGAAAATTTCCAGCCTCGAAAAATCCTGCTAGGCCTCCCAAACGTCGCCATGGCCCACACCGGGGAAGATATCTGCGCAGCGGTCACGGCGGTACTGGAAGAATTCGAGCTTGTACAACACAATAAACTTGGATATTTTGTTCTTGACAATGCTTCAAACAACGATAAGGCTGTGGAGGAATTAGGGCGCAAGTTCGAGTGGCATGAGCCTGCAGCCAGGAGGATTCGCTGCTTTGGACATGTCCTTCACCTTGTCGCTACGGCTATGCTTTTCGTCCACGATACCCAAGCTCTCGAAGACCTTGATCCGGATGACTTCGACGAGTGGACAAAGAGAGGGCCGGTTGGAAAATTACACAACCTTGTCGTCTGGATCAATCGATCGAACAAGGCAACAGTCATCCTGCGCAGACTACAAGACGATGACCCTGACAAGAACTACCCCGGCACGCTTGATGTCGTTCTTGACAACTGCACACGCTGGCTATCGCAATATTATATGATTGAACGTACAATTAAGCTCCGTCGCTACCTTGAAGAACTTGTGGATATCACTATCCAAACGAACAGGAAGTTGGCCCGATCTCGATCTAAAGTCGAAAAATCGCGAAGTTCGCTTCCTTCATGTCTTGAGGAAGACAATCTCCTTACTGATGCAGATTGGGAAGCTCTGAATTGGTTCAGTAACATTCTCGCCATGTTCAATTCTTGCCTTTTGAGGCTTGAAGGTGACTGTCAAGTTCGGCTTCGAAAAGGAGATGCGGAAGCACAGTACGGTATGGTTTGGCAGGTCGCCATTGCATACGAGTTCCTCTTATCAACATTAGAGAGGGCCAAGACAGAGTCAGCGGATCGGCCAGAGTCCAGCTATCTTTCTGCCTGTATCAACTCTGCGTGGGTCAAACTTAATAAATATTACACCAAGCTCGATGAAACACCGATTTATTACGCAGCTACTGTCCTTCCTACTGGAATACAATGGGCGTTCTTGACAAGGGCGTACAGCGGAAGGGAGGGTTGGATTGACAAGGCTCGATATCTCATCCAAACGCTTTGGGAGGAAGAGTATAGGGATCTTCCCGCCCAGTGGGAGATCGCTGACAGCAATCTTCCTGTAGCCGTGAGGGCACGGGAGTACAATCCCTTTGACTCATTCCAAGACGAGCTTATGTCGTATCCGAACTCCGAAGAAGAATCGGTCGCCGATGAGTTCGAAAGGTGGCAATCTACAAAGCAGGACACATTTTCAAAGCACGATAATCCGCTCGAATACTGGTCTGCCAAGCGGTTTGAGGATCCTCGTGTAGCGAAAATGGCGATTGACGTCTTATCAGTCCCTGCAATGGCTGCCGAATGTGAGAGAGCATTTTCCTCCGCTGGTAATATGGTCTCTCCTCAGCGGGCTCGTTTGGACGCGAGCACAATTGAAGTTACCCAAACGGTTAGGTCATGGCTAAAGGCAGGACTTCTAGAAGGATATGACGGGCTGCTGAAGGAGACGAGTGGCGAAGTGGCCGGGGTAGTTACTTAGTGGCTAGTGCATATCATATTTAGAGTGGTAGATAGAAGCATCTATCTATATCTACATGTAGCCTACCTCTACCTATCTACATTCCGTTTTATGACTAGGCATCTACATCTATCTACCTTCGGTGTCGGTAGATAGATGTAGATAGATTCCCCACCCTGCTTGCTTTTAGTTGCAAGCCAGCATAGATGGTAACCGGGTCTGAGCCTCACTATCTATGACATCTTTTCTGGTAACATGAGAAACGTGATGGAGGAGACTTACGAAGAGGGGGAGGGAGTTTGTTGAGTGGTAGAAAGGTTGTGAGTAGTAGCAGAGGTTGTATTTAAGCCAAAGAAAACAAAAAAAAAGAAAGGAGGAACGAAAGGCGGCAGAAGCAATAAATCAAACCAGCTCACGCAGTTTTCTCACCTATGATGAGCTCTAAATCTTTCTCTTTACTAGGTAACTTAAGATCGGGCCATTGGTTGTTTTTATTTGTAGATACATACATCATAGTTTCTTATAACTCAAATCCCTCCCCGTCCGTCTTGCGTTGTTGAAACAGAGTTTCATTTCCTACGTTATTCTACTATTGGATTCCCACTTTTGGTAACTGCCCCAGCGTTCATCAAATCGTTGAGAGACTTTCCGTTTGCGGCATAAAATCTCCTCAGACCCCCTTGTAGCAAGAGTAGCCGTACGATGCATCCGGAGAGGCCATACCCAGTGAGGTAGAACTCACACCTACAGACCTCCGTCAAGGTTGGTCATGCCAACTATCTGATACAAGGTGCTTTATTCTCCATTTAATCACCATTGTATCTGCCATTGCCATGCAACTCTCTTGCAGCCAGTGCTCGCAGTTTGGAAAATTATATATCCGGAAGGCTTTGAAGGGCCTGGGGTATTCCCTCGATCGAAGTGAGACAGCCCTAGACGGATTATAGCAAGTCTTGCCTCTGCCATTACCCGAAACAATAGCACCCGTACTGGTTTTCAGTTTAAACAGAGACCTTCGGCCGACTACAATATTAATATAAGATCGTTGCCTGTGAAGTTTGTGGTTCAGACCTTTACTCGGCGACCGGAGGTTGAGGAAACAAGAGATGGCCGGGTATTCCAGGTCATGGTATTGTAATGCTTTGCCTCAAGTATCCTTGACCATTCATACTAAATTTTTTCGTAAGACACCACTAGACATTTCATTCACATTGGAAGCCAATTTACCAGCATCAAGGTCGGCTAGCGTGTGGGCGTGGGTGCCGAGATATCAGCTTGTCTGAACTGCAATGGTTGTATCAACGACAACAAGTCATATGGCAAAAAGATAGATATTTAAACATACACTTATCCTGGTAATGCTCTCGTCCTATTCCCTTCGGGTTAAATATTCACAGCTCAGCTCTCCTCGGCGGCACTATGGTGGAGGGAGGATGGTCTCCCCTGTCGTTAACCCGGATTTTCTTAGACCCTGTGCTTCGCTCCCGGTTTGCTACCTGGTTTGTCATATGGACCTTGTCACACTTTCGGACTAACCACTCCAGCTTTCTTGCTTGGTCAGCCCGCACCAAGCTTCTCAAACCCGCCTCAGACAGAAACTCCTGGTCAGCGTATTCGAACCCTGGCACGACAGTTTCGGAGATCAGCAGTCCCTCGCTCTCGCCATCCTCGGCATCAAGCAGGTAACTGGCCTGCCAGACACCTCCTTCAATAACCCATTGGAGCCGTTCGCCCATCTCAATATTGCGTCCCACGACATACGTCTCAACATGTCCGTCGGGGCTGATGAGCACATACCGGCCGCGGCCCAGATGAAGCGAATGGATAATGCGGCTGCGGATACGGTGGAAGTAACACTGTGGGCGGTTGGGTGTGAGATAGTAGTAAATGGTGGTCGAAAGTCTGCGGAACAGCGGTCCGAGGTCGGAACGAAGACCATCCGTCAGGCAGAGAGTCTCCTCGGATAGGGGTTCAGGAGGATATGGTGAGGAAACGGAGTCGACGGAAACGTCGGTTTCTTTAAAGTAGCCACCTTCAATGTGTGGTTCCAAGCCGAGGGCCTCAATGAGCGACGTCACGGAGGGGCTTTCGTCTTGTGAAGTTGGGATGACGTAAAAGTCGCTGATGCCCAGGTCGGGCATGTTGCAATGGGACTCGCTCATACTTGTAAACGACTTCCTAGGGAGCCCGTGAGAATAAGGGCCAAGAGAAGCGGGGATAATAAGCGAGGATCACAAATGTTTTTATACCGCCGCGTACAGAGGTAGATGAGTGATAAGATATCAAAAAGGTTGAAAGCTAGACATTCACCTTGGAGCAGTCCAGCTTACCGAAGATTATAAAGTGAGAGGTAGACGCTTCGGGGGAGCAATTGAAAATGTTGTTACTCAAGCATGGCTTCAGTGGCTGGTTTGCACCGTGAACCCCTCGCTTGGAGATTTCCGGCGTTGCCGCGGCGCATTGCTGGCGCATAAATCGATCAATCCTGGCAATCATGCAGCCTTTTTCATTGGCAAGCTCTGTTCTCATCTTCGCGACCGGGGCGCAAGACGTATGCAAGTTTCGTAGCCGTGGATATCCGCGAGGACTTGAACTGGTTTCATCAGGCGTGGGTTTTAGTATAGACACTACGCTAGAGAAAGGAGAGGGCGCAGGTGTCATTACAGTGTCATCCTGGGCACTTACGCGTGCACAATCCAGCGTCATCATCATGCCAGCACAATCCCGACTTCACCCCTGCGCTCCTCACTCTCGTCAGCGTTAACTTCTGGCTACTCACCCTTCATCGCCATCTGTCGAGTGTGGCGTCACCTGGCATTTTATGAATGGGAAGTCATTGTGCTTATCTCGGCAGCCTTCACTTCCCCTCCGTCGACATTGTTCGGCCTCGCAACTGCGAATGATCTGATTAAAATGCCGTCTTTCGGCCGGGTAGTCGATATCTGGGGGATGCATGATTACAATGCTAACACGTATGCCCTTATTGTCGACGTCGTTCGATAATTGCGCTACCTGTAGGTACTAGAACTGGTTGTGACTCATCCCAGCCGTATAACGTCGGACCCTCACCTTTCGCGCAATTTGATGATGATATGAGGCCACAACTTCAAGACTACACGCCACTTTTTCCAATGAGCTTGCCCATTTTCCAGTCATACTCTGTCCCTTTTATTCCCTCTATATGTCAAACCATCCAGGCAGATGGAGGGGGAGAAATCAGAACACCCTATCACACCCTCATTATTTCCACGAACAGCAACGCCCTCGACCGTGAAAAAACATCCTCAAGCAGCGGCTAACCCATGTCCGAGCAGAGCACAATAGCCTCTCCATCGATGGCAACACAGACGATGCCACACTCGCCATGAACCCTTCCGTGGCCATCTTGGTGATGGGTGAGTATATGTTGAATTATTTGGAAACGCCAACTTATGCTCTGTGCCACCTTGGACACAGGGGCCAGAACACCGATCACTAGCCCCGATTTATTGATGGATAGTCCACCTTATAACCTCTACCAACATTAAGGCCCCTCTTTTGGAAGGCATTTGGAAGCATTTAGCTAGCCAAATTTCTCGCTTCTGCGCTCAATTACGACGCAAGGTGGTTCAGCCATTACGCAAGAAACTCTTTGAAGCCCAGACTTCAGCATGTCAGAACCGCTCTACTAAGAGCAATAGACGGATCATAATAATGACCAAGCTAGCATATATTATTCGACCAGTCTCAGAATCATGGAGCCCAGATGGCTCCCGCTCACCGCGCTGCCGCAGCCAAATATATCCCCAACCGCTCAAGCCGCCTGTCTAATAGAACCAGCAAAACAAGACCGAGGGGATATAAACCATGATCGCCCAGGCGTTAAACCTGTGGCTCCCCTATCACAAGAGCAGAAGCGGCTTCCGGCATCCTTATCATCCGAAGCTCTCTTACCTTGTAGTTCGCCTAGACCAGAGCCTTCAGGCAATTCCAGACCGTTGCCTTACAAGTCATCATCGCTGTCCGTTTCAACCCCTCATCGTCACACGCCCAGTTACCTTTCCAAAGGGACAGTTCCCAGCTTGATCGAGAACAGGTACCACACGGACGTAAACGAAAAGCCCGTGGGGATTCATAAATGTCATCCTCCACTCTCCTTAGAATCCTTTCGGCATGGAAGTGAAGGAACGTCCAGCGCGGCGGACGAGCAAGACCGAGCACTCCTGGAGATAGCATTACTCGGATCAATGCCCCAGCGCAATCCTAGCAAGACGATGATCCTCGAAAAGGCAATGGATTATATTATGAAGTTAGAGCAGAGGAATGAACGACTTTTGCAGCAAAACATTGAGCTGCAGAGTCGCCTGGCGCTCCTCATCACAGCTCCGGACCCTGCGTCTCAGGTTCGACATCCGCAGCTCTAGTTCTGAGAAGACGGGTATGAAGGAGAAAAGATGAGCAAAGAGAGGACTGTCAGGACTTTAATGCCTCGTCAGACTGGGCGGCCTGGCGGGCTTATGCAAGCGAGGGTGCCGGGGGACCAAGAATCACCCGCAGAAGATGAACAGCATCACATTGCTCACTACACGCAAGACTCTTCTTACCCCCGCGAGGGGACCCGGACGCATGGGAGGAACATGGCCGGGCCTCGAAGAAGAAGGCAATATCGCGCTTGATTCTCGGGCGTAGGGAACTAAGGAGAGAATAAAAGTTAGGAAACCCACATTATTCTTATAGCCTTGCACCAAGACCTGAATCTGCCCATCCTCTCTCCCTCAAAGGCCCATAACTTATACATAATCTCCATAGCCCAGCTGTCTGTTCCATAGCGAGCCTTGCCGTTATATCGCTATATTTTCATCTTGAATAATATCACTGTCTAAACGTAGTGTTTGACCTTAGTTTCTTAAACGTGAAATCGTCAAACACCTCTTTCTCAGGAAACAATGGTTAATAAAAGATCAAATTTCTGCCATCACGAAAAAGTGGATACGGAAAATGTCGGCTACTGGCGTAGGTTTATGGTCAGAGATGACCGACGAGTCAGAACGGTCTCTCTGCCATTTCAAGCCTACACCTGTCAGACATTACGTGTATTCGGTTCATTGATGTGAATTAGTGTATTCATGTTGTGTTCTGTTGAAATCTACCCCTTAGAGGTTTTACCATTTCGGCTGTAATCTTAAAGTATCCCTGCTTGCACGTGAGGCCCCAGCACCTGTTCAACAACACCAAGTGCGAAGTGCGACAAACGACGGACAAAACCTGGTCCTTTAAGGTTTAAGCCAAGGATTGGTCTGGACCTTTGAGCTTCTAATTTTAAGTATCCCTTTGACCAGCATAGCCCTCCGCTCCGTACCTTGCCCCACTTGACCCCACGTACAGAATAGCTACAATTGATAAAGTAGGTTAGGCACCAAAACACTTGTCTCTCTCTTGTATTAGTATAACATATCCCTTTGAGTGCCACAGCCCTTAGGAAGGTCACTCGCCCCACTTAGCTTAGTCATAAGGTTAGTACGTGCAGGGTACCGAAAGTTCCTAAGATATTTGCCAAGTCTGTAAGGTAGCTCTTTGTAGCAATCAAAACTGCTGGGACTTTTACCATCATACAAATTAGTATGTGTGGAAAAGTACCGTTAGTTTCATTTATCTTGATTGGCTCTATACCCCTGTCGTGACCCCGCCTAAGGGCTGTGGCACTCAAAGGGATACGATAAGCGAACGCAACGGACAAGCGAACGCAACAAACCACTTTTCACCTTATACTTAGTTTTTTCAAAGCTTATTAAAAGCTAAATTTAAGCCTAAAATGATTAAAACTTTAATAGAATATATATAAGTTTTAAATTAAGCTATCTAAATTTTCTTCGACGTTTAAAAGTATCCTATATAGCTATAAACTTTCGAGTTTATTTATACTGTAATATACACTGTAGAATAAGGTTTTATATATAAAATAAAATAGTAAAAAATCTATTAAAAATATATTTAAGTATAAATAGTTATACTATTTATAAATCCAATTTTTCTAGATTTTTAGCCATTTTATATAAGAATTAAATTACTATAGGGTACGTGATTTTTAGCCGTACAGTGCGCTGTTGCGTTCGCTTGTCCGTTGCGTTCGCTTATCGTGTACGTTAACCTTTTTCACAAGTCTCTTAGGCCCTAGATTTGGTGGATATAGCGGCTTTACTACATGACCGTGATGTATCGAGAAAATGATATGCTCTTATCCATTTGGGCCCCTAAGAGTGACCGCGACGGATGCTTATGCTGGTCAGAGGGATAGTACTGTTGAACAGGTGCTGGGGTCTCACATACAAGCACGGATACTTTAAGATTACAGCCGAAATGGTAAAACCTCTAAGGGGTAGATTTCAACAGAACACAACATGAATACACCAATTCACATCAATGAACCGAATACACGTAATGTCTGACAAGTACTCGTTTACTCGTTACTCTGCAGGTCTCCACCTGTCGAATGCTGTTAGGTTTCTTGGATAAATATACGGGCTTAACTCAAGGCAGACGTTGGCTACGCTCTGAGTAATGACCACACTGGATACAGAAGTCAATCAGTTATCACAGGCATTTATACGCGGGAATTACCCTTGCACGTTCGTCTTAATCCAGCTGGCAGAAACATCGGAATACACCCACTGCACAATGGCTTCAAACCCTTAAATCCACCTATCAACCTCGTGTTTCTAACCAATTATTCCTGTTCCATCTCGAAATAGCATATGAACCTAGCGGAACAGCGTATAAAGTTGTCTCTGTTCTCCTGCCTCATTTATAGATATATAAAATATATCGTAGATCACAGCCAGACTACTAGAGGTAGAAGTACCTCAAAATGCTGATGTGTTCTTAGCGTATATAGGTACTGGTAACCATCCCTGAATGTTTGCTTTTGCTTATATCTTATCCTTTTCTTTCTTTTTGCCCTTACCTTCCTCGCGAAACCGTAGATCAGATTTACAGTTCAAAGCACGCCGGTAAGCTCTGCTCATCGTGCGAAGTGTCCCAGGCTTAGTGAGATTGATCTTTGGCCACAAAAATATTCTATATTAGCGACCTTAGCGATGTATTTGGCTTTTTAAACGGCCCTAACCGCTCTTCATGAGTCCTACAATCATCAAAGGCTGGGACACGGTTCTCAACCTGTCTGGGGTCACTGGGTCCTCTCAATCCGGATCCATCAAAAGCTAAGCGATACACACTGAAGCAGCCTCTGAATCAACTAACACTTCAAGACACTTTCACAAAGAAACGGAAGGAGAACGACGGTCATGATGAGCTAGTGTCACATCGTATCGCTAAGGCCAGTGTTATAGCTTTAGCGAGATCTCAGATTTTCACATCACGCTTCCTTTTCCGTTATGGTCTTATGACCAATTAGCTGACAGCATCTGCGAAAATCGGTGCTTACAAAGGGATAGCCTCAGAAGGTGATTCTTTTTGGTTTGAATCCATAGGAGTAACAGTGAGGGGGACTTACCACAGGTGAGGGGATAGTGTTTGCTGTTATCATGGCGTGAATCAGCACATGCTTTGAGGGTGCAAGATTTGGCGATGGCGGTAACGTCCGCTTCAAATCGCGCCATGTGCAGCGGTTTGTCCGCAGGAACAAAGAGTCTGTAGGAAAGCCACGGTCAAGAAGTTCAAGCAAGCCTTTGATGCTATCCAGTCACAGTTAAAGGAGGACTCGGCCGAAAAAGTGAGCCGTCAGACAATTTGGGGATGTCAGCGACGTGATGTTGCACCTTGGAACTCAACATTGTTGGAATATATGCCATGGGCTAATTTAGGTGGGACATGACATATCTTTTATATTTAGATTATAATTGGCAGGACATCGCTACGGTGACCAGCCGGGAGGCTCAACACATTTGAAGGGATGCTTGTATTGGCACCGATCTTCGCTGAGCCTATGAGTCGATTTGCCATAAGACTACGACAGATAGAGGCGTAACTATCGCGGCGATTAAAAACAAATTTGTACTAGTATCATAATTTCTCTGGGATAAGTTACTTATGGGAGGCTTGCAAGAATTGAGGGGATATCTGCGTATCCAAATGTTCATATTCCGGGATTCAAGTTCTAACACCGATTATCACTTGCTTGTATCGACCACGTACCGGCCCATAAACTCATCCTTTAGCGTAAGGTCATACACATCCTGGAGCTGGCTCAGACCGATAAGCTTGTGCGGCGCTTTAATCAGCCCGAGCCGGAAAAGTTCAACAGCCTCGGCCGCGTCTTGCCAGTTCCCCACATTGCTGCCTCCGATACCGACCATGCGGACGGCTGTATCCAATATCGGCGCCTCGAGGTGCACATGGTCTTGGATACCAATATAGACAACACTGCCGTGCGAACGGACATACTTGGATGCATGCTCGAATAGCTCCTCGTGGGTTGCGAGCATGATGATAGCGTGGGGTCCTAATCCGTCTGGGACTGCGGCCCTGATATCCCCGTCAATATCTGGGGACTTTTCGAAATCGATAAATGCCACTGCGCCTAAATCTGTACAGGTTTGGGATTTGCCACTCCCGGTATCGATGGCAATGCTGTGGATGCCCATGGCCTTGGCGTACTGTAGAGCGAAGCATCCCAGGCCACTACCCGCACCCACAATAGCGACATATTGCCCGGGGCGGACCCCAGACTCCTTGAGCCCCTTATAGACCGTGAGACCTGTGCAGAGAATAGGGCAGACGTCCTCCAGGCTACAACCCGTAGGAATGCGGGTGATATGCGCTGCCTTGGCGATAGCATATTGCTGGAAAGTGCCATCGACATTGTAGCCGGACAGGAGAGGCTGGAGACAGAGCTGCTCGTCGCCTTGCAAGCAGAAAGTACAGGTCAAACAAGAGCCATTCAGCCACTTGATGCCGGCATGATCACCAACCTCAAGATCCGTCACAAGCTCACCCTTGGCGACCACGACACCAGTGCCTTCGTGGCCGCCAACTAGAGGAGTCTTCCTCTTCGGCAGCAATTCGGCCATCATTGTGTGCAAATTGGTGTGGCAGACGCCCGAGTACTTCACACTAACCAAGACCTCATCGGGCCCTGGCATTTGCACGGGTACTTTTTCATAAATTACCGCTATCAATTGATATTAGCCGCTAGCGTAACGGATCGAATATTAAAAAGCAGGATACATACACCCGCCGGGTCTTTGGCGTACTTGTGCCCATTGTTCTATTGGGATATTAAAAGACACCATAGTTGGTGGTATAAGTAAGAGGTAATGCCTGGCAGTCGTGAAAAGGCTGGAGGCCTGGCTGGGAAGAAAGATGGAAGACGATTTGCTCCGTTTTATAAAACACAACAGAGCCCACGTAGCCGACCAGCATGTTTCTCGGATTTGTTGCAAGAACGAAATACGCAAGCTATGATATGATTGATGCCCAGCCACACATTCAATACTCGAGTAATTTTACTAACATGTGACATTGGCTGGCTTTGAGCTCCACGACAAATGCTAGCTAATGCGGGCAGCTCCAGGGTAGATTACCTCACAATTCATCTCCATGCTCGATTACCCCGCCAGTAGTAGAGGCTAGACGCAAAATCCCAAATTTATATTGCGTATTTTTAGCACTAATAGTTGCAAGTACCATGAGACAAAGTTTGCGATCACTTAGTACAGAATTCGTACGCCCTTGCTTTCACTATTGCCCAAGCTCCGAGGTACACAGTCTCCAATGACATACAGTACGATACACTCAGTGGACAGGCATAATGGCGACTCGGATACTATGAAGCAATACATCCCGAATGTAATCTATGTCCACAAACTTGGTGATATCACGGCCGGGCGGGGGTTAATGATCTTTCGCGAGCGTCAGGGTTGTATCAAGCGAGGTACCTAAGATCACAGACAATCCCATACAACCAGTGTTACTCCTCATTTTGCCCGCATCAACCGGACTTTTCCTTAGTTGACACACCTCTTTGCGCCTGGACTACCGGGTACGGGAAGTCCTTGGGGGGTCTAACATGAGGCATAAATGTTTGGGGGGGGACGATTTTAGTCCGTCCAAGTAGGCCGTAATAGAGGCCTTCATAAGTAGTATGAGGATATGATCCAAATGTATCACTAATGTGGAATCTATTTCGCTCCATTTTGTTAAGAAATGTCTGAATGTCACCATAGAAGCCACTGATGATTCCATTACGAACTATACTGCAAAAGTCGACTGATATGTCCCTGCTCGCGTTTGAGTTTATCATACCTTTGTACTAAGTTCTACGGTCCTATTGCTTAGCATTTTTACGTCCGCATGCACACTACTATTAGACAGAGATCGAATTAGAGAGCCTTAGAAGCACAACTCCATCCATCCATCTACGCTCCGCAATCTATCGTTTCCTAACCCCCCCCTTTTTTTTTAAAGGCTTACCATCCCGATGTACACCATCAACTACTAATGCCTTTGTCAATCTTGTCCTCCTACGTACCACCCTAAACCTGTCTACTCTCTATTCTACTCTCCTCATCCGTGGCCGCACTCTTTCTTCTGAGACCTGGAAAACTCATTCCACACCCCACCACGGGTCCTTGGTAGTTCCGGCCGTCAATTTTTACAGGGGGTTCCAGGAGCAGATACATCCACCAGTAGTACCCTCCGCAAAACAGACCTCCTCCAAGTATATTCCCTAATCCTGCGGGAATGATACCTCAAAGAGATCAGCTTTTTAACTGATCGACAGGGCGCCGGGAAACTTACCTTTCCATATGTATAGACCGATAGTCAGACCAGGAGTATGTAGCCAAATTCCCAAAGGAATAATGAACATATTAGCCACCACGTGATCGAGTCCTAGAGACACGAAGGCGAAGATGGGCCACCATATGCCCATGACCTTTGAATTAAGATCCTTGGCTTGTATGGATAGGAAACAGGCGAGACAGACAAGCCAGTTACAGCCTATTCCCCGCAGGAAAATCTGATAGATTCGCGGGTCCATTTGCTTCTTCGTAGCTAACGTAACCACCTCGTCTCTATAAGGGGACGCACTAAAGATCCCCCCGTCTGTGGTTCAGACCATCAGCTGTAATTCACAAGTGCAGGTTACATCGGAGATCCTACATCCGAAGATGATGGCCACCATAAAAAGAGAGCCAGCAAGATTTCCCCAGAAGCACAAGAACCAGTGGAGGAGCATCTTCCGGACCGGCAACCTTCTGTGGAGAACAGCTACCAAAGTGTACTGGCCCAGTCAGTTGCAACCTGATAGTATGAGTTATGTCTTTACTCACCATTGTCGTGGCAGTAAACAGGTCAGCGCCTGTTAATACGACCATCACTAGACCCAGAGGGAAGACTAGGGCTCCGATAATCTTGATCAATCCAGGAGCATTCTCCTGGTACCATGGCGCTGTGAGGGCAATGAGCGACACGGCGCACCCAAAGCTCAGCAGGCAGCCGGCAGAGACCGCAGATATGAAAACTTTATCTGGACGCATGTTTCCCTTCTGTACGCCAGTACGAGAGACGAGCTCGGTCGTCTCAGTCGGGGTGTATGCCGCGAGGTTCACGACGTCGACAAGTACGGGGTTGCCCATGTTCCGTGTTTGGAAGGGGAGCGATTGTATAACCTGTGTCGAGGTTTGCATTTGTGCACAGAAAGATGTATGAGCGTATTGCTCCCGTTTCTCAAAGCTCTGTGAGAAAGTTCTCGCTCCTTTACTCTAACAACCCACTACTGATGCTAATATAAGTACTGCTGATACGGAGCAGGCGCCATCATTAAACCATCCCCAAGATCATTTGGGCTCCGGGGGACTGTGCTAGGAGGCTATGCTTCGGGCTAAGCCATGACGTGATTATCGCCCGATTCATCTTTCACGAATGCATGTGGTGAGAAACGCTGAAGCAAAACCTGCGTGCCTAACGGTACCACTTGTCACCGTCCGGTTCCGCGACTTGAATACATTGCTGTTGATTGCATCTAGAATAGGGACAAGACCCTCAATAGAGGTAGCTTGGCTAAGAATACCTGCACTGGTTACATATGCAAAAAGAAGTGAACTACCCCTTAATATACTACATAAGTACATCGGTCAATTTGCGCATGATACCACTCTTACCTGTCAAGCCTGTTTATCCCAGGAATCAGCTTTAAAGTTCAAAAATGCCGTCATAACCCTAAATCCCAGATATCGTTTCATTCCTATGATCTGATGCTGTCAGAGCTTGATGACGCCATTGAATCATATCATATCACATTCAATCATATCATATCACATTCAATCATATTACATTGAATTATATCACATTGAATCATATCGCAACTGTTAAGTCACAACATGTCAGTCTGACGTGTCCGGCGATACTGAGATTGAGGCTTACCTCCTGATATATGGGTGCGAATAGAAACTTGAGCACGGCATAGGATTTCTACCGATGTGTTTCGCGCAAAGGCGTTTTAACCCAGTGCGACGGTTTCGGTGGTTCCGGATAACGGTGCGTCCCAAAATGACTATATAAAGAAGCCATTCAGAGTCGAATTGCACTTGGTTTAAGATTTTGATCCTGTTCATTGGCTGCTAAGAAATTCCAGCCTCGGTCCTCCACGAAGAAACGCAATATGGTATGCAGTCAATTTATTCCGCGGCTGGGATGTCGTGTATTATCCCGTCCACTCTACCAAATTACGAGCAGCTTATTGCCCGGGCGTGTGTATCCGCCTTTTACGAGAACTATGCTGACTAAGGCACGGGGAAACCAGGGCAAAGTTCTGATGGTCCTGTACCCTGTAAGCTGGTCCCAATCTTAGCACTTATTACGCGGTTTCTAAGCACAAGGCTGATCGTGGTGTTTCTGTTGTGTAATAGGGCGGCCATCACGCCAGGGATCAACCCGAGCTCCTCGGATGCGTTGAGAATGAGCTTGGTCTCCGAGAGTGGATTGAAGAACAGGGGCACACGCTTGTCAGCACTGCTGACAAAGATGGCGAGGCCTCCGAGTTTGACAAGCAGTTGGAAGATGCTGAGGTTATTGTTACTACTCCGTAAGCATGCCTTATTATGCCTCTTGAGAGGATCTCAGCTCAGCTGGCTCCAATGAACAGATTCCACCCTGGATACCTGACCGCCGAGCGTCTGTCTAGAGCCAAGAATCTCCGGCTTGCAGTCACTGCTGGCATTGGATCTGACCACGTTGACCTGGATGCTGCGAATAAGGCCAATGGAGGCATTACTGTCGCCGAAATCACAGGTTGCAACGTGGTGTCTGTTGCAGAGCATGTGGTTATGACTATGCTCGTCCTGATGAAGAACTTTGTCCCAGCTCATGACATGATCAGGGAGGGACGATGGGATGTTGCCGAGGTCACCAAGAATAACTACGATATCGAGGATAAGGTTGTGGGCACCGTTGGAGCTGGCCGTATCGGCGAACGAGTCCTGCGACGCCTGGCACCCTTTCATTGCAAGGAACTACTATACTTTGACTATCAGCCTCTCTCGTCTGAGGTTGAGAAGGACATCGGCTGCCGTCGTGTCGAGAGTCTTGAGGAGATGGTTTCTCGGTGTGATATTGTCAATATCGAGTGTCCTCTCTACGCCGAGACCCGGGGACTCTTTAACAAAGACATCATTGGCAAGATGAAGCCAGGTTTGTGATTTGATTTGTTACTGAACTTATTTTCTTAATGATGGGCATTAGAGCTAATATGATGCTACGATATATAGGCTCTTATCTTATTAATACCGCTCGTGGGGCTATCGTCAATGCTCAAGCTGCCTCGGATGCTCTGAAGAGCGGGCACATCCGGGGCATAGGGGGTGACGTGTGGTTCCCCCAACCGGCGCCAAAGGACAACCCTCTCCGATATGCTGAGCATCCTTGGGGTGGAGGGAATGCCTGGGTGCCTCATATGTCGGGAACATCTTTGGACGCACAGGTACGTTTTACTCGGGGAATCACAACCACGCTGTCTTGCTAACATTCTAGTAGAAGCGTTATGCTGCTGGTGTGAAGACTGTATTAAGCGCTTATTTCTCGGGCCGTGAGGACTACCCACTGGAGGACTTGATCTGCCACAAGGGAGAATACGTCACCAAGGCCTACGGCCAGCGGCTCAAGAGGGTCTGAACGCCATTCCCGTCCGATGTCATGTCATGTCATGTGTCGTTTTGAATACTTAATCTTTTTACTTGTATGTCATGGAGAACTTACATATGCTGATCCAAGTGTGCCGTAGTCAAATAGCTCAAGGCAGCCGAGATATGTCCATGATCTCGTATCGGTTCTCATTTCAACACCATTTAGCTACTTGGATAGGGCCTGTAGACCGGCCCTCCTTAGCAGATACTTAATTTTGTATGCATTCACCACACAGATTGGGGTACCTTCCTTATGATAGATAGTTACATGATTGCGACCGAACTATCCCCTCCAGATGCATCTCCAACCAACAACACCAAAATAACGTCGCAACAATCTAGGTAGATTGTGTTGAACAGGCACTAGGTGTCCCGTGCAAGCATGGATACTTTAAGATTACAACCGAAATAGTAAAACCGTTAAGGGGCAGAATTCAAAAGAAGAAAAGATGAATATACCAATCTGGATCAATGGACCGAATACACGTAATGTATGACAGATGACAGGGGTGGTGTGGGGCACGGTACGGCCTAGAGGTCCTCGATAATTCAAGGGATAGTTATCATTATATACTCCGCAACAGACTACATTATAGCCAGTAATTTCAGCGCCGGTAATAACTCTATTTGTCTTATTGACTGCACCTAAATCGACGTGGTCAGACCTAATACTAGCAGTGACTGCAAGTCGGAGGTTCTTGGCTTTAGATAAATGCTTGGCGGTTACAAATCATCTGAAGCTATTGAGGCAGACAACCACGAAATCTTTAAAATGAATTACCTCAGCCACTTCCTCGTTTCTTTGAATCCAAGTACGCGTAGATTGACGACGAGCTCGAGCATTTTCTTTAAATATATTTGGCCTTCATAGGCTTCCATTTGTGCTTGTAGTGGAAGGAAAGGACACGCTGGAGTGTCTTCCATACGCGATCATTAACTGCAGACACAAGCGCATCCCAAGAAATCCGCCTGTCTTTGCGCATAAGACGCAAAATATCGCCTCTCTGTCTTATTAAGCGCCCAAGGCCGCCCTGAATGATTTTTATTTATGACGCTCCCTCTCGCTGCAAAAGTCTTCTCGACCATTGCGCATTTTGCCATTTTAGTCCATTCTGTACCTCTTCAACGATTTGCAGATACAAATTCTCTAGGATTGGACATGATCTGGACGAATTGAGCTTGCTTTAATATGCAAGCGTAGTCGTGGCTATGTTCTTGTAGGAAGCGGGGTTTGTCGAAGGTGGGGGCAGACATTGTTGAATACGCAGCTATATGATGGGGTGAGTGTATTAAGATGTGGAGCAGAATGTTGTGATGTTATTGATTATCAACCTGATGCTCTGATCAGTCTGTCAGGGAGGGGTTAGTTTAATTCTTCCTCTTTTTCCAGATATAAGAATAATATTAAGATAAAGGAACATAGACCCTATTCCTATTAGGTTAGTGATAGCACCCTGATAAAAGAAATACATATTTTATAGGTCCCTGGATACTTTAATACTAGGTAGTAGAGAAATATTTAAAAAAAAGATAGAACAGAGATAGAAGGAAGAAAGGACAAGCTCCTAGGGACTATATTAATCCTTAAGTATAAAAGTTAACCCTATTTTAAATAGACATCGACCCTACTCGCATATCCAACAATTCCCAGCCGCCAATGTAACAGACATTAGTCCCATTATTGTATTTATACCTGCCTACCTATTTGATTAACTAGAGGTCTGGAAGCGCTACACGTTCCCCTAGGCGTTAAATGTACACGCCAACCAACTAACCCCTCCGTAACTTGCGATGAATAAAATTGCTCTTGTTATTGCTCTTGTTTACCCTCACTTTCGCTGCCATTTTGTCGCAACTTCTCTGCCGCTTTATGGAGCAAGTATGGCGCGCACACTGCATTATAACGACTTACGGTTGCCCCAAATTGGACAAGTGCACAGAAGGCGCCTAATGACTGCAAGCCCCAAACTAACTAGAATAACACAGCACTTTACCAAAGTTCTTCTCGAGCTCTTTTTACGGGTTCCACCCTCTTGCGACTTTATCTGGCGCAGGTAGTCTTGCTTAGCAGTAATAGCTTCTTCGAGGGTCGTGTGGTGATATAGAACGCAGTCATCGCGGTTTTGCACAGGTGGTGGAGCAATGACTTCACTGAGATTCAAATACGACTCTGGGAAGTCGTACCCGTTCCTTGCCGCTGACGCTCGCCTTGCTATGGTTGATTCTTTGGAAGAGTTTGGCAAAATCCTCCGAGTATTGGCTCTGAAATCTCCCGACGTGCATTCGATGAAACAACCTGGACTTCCTAGCTCCGGCTCTGTTATTAGGGGTTTCTGCTTCGCTTCTGTTAGATCATGACTCATAGCATGTTCAGAAACAGAGAAACGGCCGCTGACAGTCATGGTAAGTATCAGGTTTATCCAATGAAATTCATCCGAGTTAACCGGGCGGTAATTCAATCGAGATCCTCGCGCTACCACGATTTGAATGAGAAAATCAAACGTGAATTAAAATGCGGTCGCAAAGGACAGGCGGCGAGCCTCCAGGTCAAATCGAAGGTCCGGCCCAAAAATAACAGTGCGTATAGCTGAGGACAAATCGCCTCCTCAAACGCCTTTTACGACAATATGATGACAGAGAAACCTTATGAGGTTCCTACTGAATGGTGGTGGGATTCCTTGCAGCACCGCTTTCCCGATCTATCCGGTTACCTGGCGGCCAGAGTTTTCCCGTATCATACAGACCGAGGCGAGGCGCACTAAATTAGCTCTCCGACACTCCCAGCTGATTTAGATTACGTAACTAGAATGAAATGATACCGCGATGGCTACATGAACACGCCCTGTTAGAGTGGCGACATGTCAAATTCAACGACCGTCCAACTTTACCGTCAATTTTACTCCCTGCAACTTGCTCCTCCTTTAGCCTCACAGAGCTCGGAAATTCCGCAGCCGTGGGAACAGCGGCATCTTGGCGCAACCAAAATGCACAATTCTTCAGTTGGCCGAGGCTCTGTACAGTGGCCTAGCATGATCAGTCGCAGTCCTGGCAGTCGCGGAGAGAGCCATGAATATGACCTGCCAGAAAAGTACATCCATCTCGGTGAACTGAACGATCCTTCTCCTATTGAAAGCACTGAAAACAGAGATGAAACTAGACTTCCGGGAGGTTCTCGGCATAAAGTTGTCTTGAATCGCCCATGTCTTTCTACCAGCCGGAGGAGAGAAAACATTGGCGTCGGAAACTCCACGGACCTCGATCCTGTTGCGCCGCACCCAGGACAGCGGAGGAGGCAATCACACACCCCAAGAAGTAGGAGCCACCATTCTGAGCCAACCACAGAACTCTATGATGTCCCCGATGAATATTCCAATTTAAACGAAGCGGAATCTCCTATACCTGTTGAGAATCCCGACGAAAGACCTGTTTACTGTCATCACAGCCTTGAGGAACGTTATAATAGATCCAGTCGATCATCCATTTCGCGGCGAAACGAAGAATTGGGACTTCCCCCATCTCCCCCACTAGGAGGGCTAGACAAACGAGTGAAAGACCGGCTAAGGGGACACACTCGCCGAGTATCTCGAATATTCACGGAGTTGTACACCGTCTCGTACATCACCTTTCTTTCAATTTTGGGGACACTGGCAAGGCTAGGCCTGGAATCTTTGACGTTTTATACCGGGGCTCCTGTTACATTCGCAACTTTGTGGGTGAACTTTGCAGGAACTCTATTTTTGGGCCTCCTTTCGGAATCTTCGGCCGTTTTCAACGGGGAAACCTCTCCCGAAAAAGGCAAGGCAGACGCGGAAAACAGTGATGGTGTTTTGGAATCGAGCTCGCGTATAGATGACGAGAGCAACAGAGAAAGTGATACAGACATCCGGGCAACAGCGAGGAAGCCTCTTCCTCTATTTATTGGACTGTCAACGGGTTTCTGTGGCTCCCTCACTACGTTTTCATCATTCGTGCGCGACGTTTTCCTAGCTTTGTCAAACTCCCTGCCGGCGCCACAATACCACAGTGATGAATCTTCTAAGGACCTGGCCTCGCGGGGAGTCGGCATGAATATCATGGCGATGCTCGCCGTCATTCTCACAACCCTCTGCATGTGTCTTTCTGCGCTGAAGATTGGGGCTCACATCGCGATACTTCTCAACCGACGTCATCTAGAGCTTCCATTTCGTCTGCGAGTTGTGTTGGACAGGTGCGCGCTCCTGCTCGGTTTCGGGACATGGCTGGGAGCCGTGCTCATGGCAGTGTTCCCACCGGATCGGCCCTCCAACGCAAGTGGTCATGACTCCCGGAAGCAGGAAACTTGGCGAGGACAAGGACTGTATGCCGTTGCCTTCGCTCCTCTGGGAAGTCTGCTACGTTTCTACATAAGTCTGAAGCTAAATTCACTCTGTCCTGCCTTTCCGCTCGGGACTTTTACCGTCAACATTGTCGGCACTGCCCTGCTGGGAATGGCTTGGGACCTTCAGCGAGCGCATCTTGGGCCAGGCGGGAGTGTCATCAGAGGATCAGAGGTTGGATGCCAATTATTACAGGGCGTCATGGATGGCTTCTGCGGTTGCTTGACGACCGTGAGTACCTGGGTGGCTGAACTCAGTGGCCTTCACAGGCGGCATGCGTATACGTACGGCACAACCACAGTGGTTGTGTCCTTCGCCATTTTAGTGGTCATCATGGGAACTATGAAATGGACGGTTGAATGGAATGAACCAGTCTGTGACAGCATGACCTGGTCAATCAGCGGCTAAGTTAATTCGAAACTTTCGTATGGTTGGAGGTACTTGTGGTGTGTGGGCTTGTCAAGAGACAGAGAGAGGTGGCGTATCTCGGACAGGCCTAATGAAATGTCAGTGTAGGACACGCGGAACGCATCTCAAAGAACACGATGGTGGTTCGGGTGAATAATAGGTCACGAAATTGGCGACCTTGCTGACTGAACATCAAGATAACGTCTTCTTAATAAGATCTTGATTACAAGACAGGGCCTCGAGGAACGAAGGCTCGTCCTTTTCCTACCCCTCATCTTCACATGCCATTTATTGCTTAGGGTTTTCGTGATCATGTTGCTTTTTGGGTGTCCTGCATGATATAACCTCTGACTTGGGGCCTGCACTCGCGGGTTGCTGGTCTGCACAACTGGAAGACCTTCCTTTTGGCTTGATCAAATGTGTGACCTCCTAATCTCTTGGATGAGACAGTTGCTAGCCATAGTATCCAATTCGACTCATTAACTAGTCTGCGCTAGAGATCACTGTCAGTGCCAATCAGACATAATCCAATCGGTTTCCTCTTCACGCAACAGCAGCCGGTGGCCACTAGCCAAACTCCATTTAACAACTTGAGATCGTTTACTTCCTGCTCTAAATTGACAAAGCTGGCCTTCTTCCACATAATACTGAAACCAAAGAAGAGAATGTGACCACATGTCGCAATAGAAGAGTCGCTTAAAAGGCGTCGCCATGGATTTCCCTGATCAGGTCACACCCGGCCAAAGCCGATCGCGCTACAATTAAGACTGTACAAATTACCTCAATCGGCCATCCTTCAGGAACCAGTCTCACTTCGTGGACACGGGCTGGTTCATATGACTGGCACCCAAAAGATAGAGCAGGCCATCGCGGATATAAAATTAAGGTGTTACGATGTTACAATGCATTGATTGGTTCCAGGGGCTGTATCAGAGGTGTTCTGTGATGGTTTGGGTTTTAAATAGGGAAACTAGTCTATACTAGGTTTATGTTTACAGATTGAATAGGGCATTATACTAAGTAAATATTAGTTATTATATCTCTTAATAATTAAGTAATATAAATTAGGCTTATTAATATAAAGAAGTCTTATTAATAGCTAGTAAGTTAAATTCTATTTGCTATTAATTAAATATATATATATATATAATAGGTAGCTTATAATATACTAAGCCTGGCTTATAGTAAGTTATAAGTCTATATTATCCCTTTAAGTGCCACAGCCCTTAGGAAGGTCACTCGCCCCACTTAGCTTAGTTATGAGGTTAGTACGTGCAGGGTACCGGAAGTTCGTAAGAGATTTGACAAGTCTGTAAGGTAGCTCTTTGTAACAATCAAACTGCTGGGACTTTTACCATCATACAAGTTAGTATGTGTGGAAAAGTACCGTTAGTTTCATTTATCCTGATTGGCTCCATACCCCTGTCGTGACCCCGCCTAAGGGCTGTGGCACTCAAAGGGATAGAATATTCTAAGGTAAGGCATAAGTCACTTCGTGGTTAGTAGAAATACAGTAGGGTACACGTAACGTAAGCGCCATTGCCCGTTAGGTCGTAACATGCTCCAGGAAGATGTGGGGTGTCTCGCAGCTCCGCACGGGAATGGCGAAGATCAACAGCTACCTCAACAAGATCGGGGCCGCAGAGTCGGACATGTGTGAATGTGGATGTGGACCAGAGACGATGGAGCATTTTCTGTTCCGATGCACAAGATGGGAAGCAGAGCGTGAAGCTATGCGTCGAGTAGGACAAAACATGATGGGCAACCTTTCCTTCTTTCTAGGTGGAAAGTCGGCGTCAGACGGAGCAAAGTGGAGACCTAACCTGGAGGCGGTGCAAGCGACAGTCAAATTTGCGATGGCGACAGGAAGATTGAGCCAGGAAGGAGTTTGAGAAGGAGAAAACAAATGACCACTAATATTAACATCACAGCTGATTACTAACAACAAACAGCCTCAAGTCGACAGACCATGCTTCAGCTGCTGAAGATAGGATGCTGAATACTTGGAGATGGTATTGGTTGGCCTTCAAGCAGGTCTGTCAAGCAGAGTCAAGCAAACGGGGCTAGAAAAGTAAGAACAGGAAGAGCAGTAGGGCTTTCTTTTGTGTAGAATGGACGAAAAGCGGGGAATACGTGAATAGCTTAGCGTAGCCACAGGCCCTATGAGGTCCGTTCTCCCGGGCGTAATAAATACTACTACTACTACTACCAGTAGGGGACTTTCGGGGCCGATGGCCCCCCGGACGAAAAATACACATAACATACATAACATAACATAACAGGTAATCTGGTTTTCACTTAAGTCGTTCTGCCACCCTAGTGGCCCATTATTAAATAAGTCTGTTTTTCCTTCCTGCTGAAACACTGTCTCTTTCGTCGCCACTGGCTGCTGGGTCATTCGAACCTCGGACTATTGACAAATATGTCAGTTGGAGGCTCGCGTCCGGCCATTCATCCGCAATGCACCTACTTTACTGCTTATACCGTCTATTTCTGCTTTAGAGAGATTAAGGGCTACACTGCGGATAAGCCATTTGTAAAGAAATAGAGAGAGTCAAAATAACCACAAGGTCCCAGATTTCTAGCATAAAGGAAAACATACCAGTTTTGTTCCTTGATTGAGTGCCACGTTCTAACTGTTTGGTAGTATCAGGCACCGATTCTGACTTTGACGATTGTAGAGCGGGCCGTTGAAAGTGCTTAGAGCTTTTTATAGGCTCCTGAACGCCCCAGCCACCAGGTATTCCGTCATTTCGAGATATACTGCTTCTGACTCGACGCGCTGTGAGCTCATTCTCATTTTACTGCTCCATCGACGTCAATTGCATTCGGAATTGTTGCAGCGCCTCATTGCTTCTACCCCAAGCTTGGGAACCCAAGATGCAGGGCGTTATGCTACTAACGCCCTTTTCTTCAGAATTACAGAGTGTGTTGCGTGTTGCACTGTCAGGAGTGTTATGCAGTAGTGAGGGACTGTAGGCCTGCGACAGGCTAGCACTCCACCTTGGCCAGTTTTGTTTCTATATCACATTAGCTACGTTAGGAGGAATGCATGTTCTAAAGGCAATACCTGCACATAACCGGCATATTGATTTTCTTTAATCCTCGCATCCTCGTTCTTTTGAGCGTTGAAGATGGCCCAGAACAGACAGAACCATTCATGAAGAAAACAGCTATCTGGCGATGGATTGGGAATATTGGGAGCTGGAAGAAGATTTGGGCGCGCGGAGTCCAAGCGGGTGTCAGTGGTCTTATTACAGAGGGCATTCTTTACCCTGCAGCGTTTGCCGTTGCGAACACTGTCAGGGCTATGCCCTTGAACACTGACGCCGGAGTCGGCCTTGAGAATGGATTCTGCACATTGAAACATTTCATTATGGAGGAAATACTGGTAGATGTAGGTATTGAGTTGCAGCGCTCATCATAAATCAATCAAATCAACTTTGAGGTAAAAGTTGACTTGTTTGATGGGGCTTCGGTCCAAAGTTGATTTGTTTGATTTGATTGGCTCGTCTCAATCAATTGTATGGGAGGCCTATATATTGAGTATGTGAAGGTATTACGCCGGATCCAAAGCCTCAATTACCGACCCAACTGCCCAGCTTTACCCCGCCGTGTCGGACCCAGTTCCTCAGACAATGAACTCGCTCCAGCGTGTCGGCGCCCATTGCGAGCCTTTGCGATGTTAGTGTCAGCTTGGCTAGGCTGAACTGCCTCTCGCAGTCGGTTGCCATAGCCGGAATGGCAAAGACATCCAAGGCAAAGCTGCTTAGCACCGGGAATGAAGGCTTGTGGCCCCTCCACCATTGGATTGGCTCTTGCGTATCTTGTGGCTCAAGACGGAGGTATTTGTCCATCTCGCTAACACTGCTGCTCGTTGCAAATGCCTTTTTCGTTCTGCTGTTGATCCATTGCGTGTAGTGATCATCCTCTTTACCCCTGTTCGTTAATGATGAAGCAGACTTCGACTGTAAGTCGTCCGTCCGCTGGTTCGATTGATACCACCGCGCGAAGTAGTCCTTTATGCCCGCCTTCGCATCGCGAACCCAGGCCAATTGCTCCTCAGTGGCCCAAGTAGCCTCCAACCAGCTGATGCCGAATCTCGGATGAAGGATGACTGCTGCCGCAAACAAGGGAGATTCTCCGAGCTTGCTGTAGTATTCATCCAGCTTCTTCCAGCCGTTGTTGATCGATGCCCGAATATATGCTCGGTGGTCTGCTGGTAATGAGCTCTTCTGGGAAATCTTAGACGCCGGTGGCTTGTCAAGCGCCGCATACTCAGCCTGAGAATGCTCCGGCAAGGCAGCTACCGTGAAAGTTGGCGCTTGACTTCGCTGTTGGGATACATAGACCTCTTCCCCATCGAAGCGAACAGGGCGACGGCGGGAACGGGCCGACCGGATGTTAGTCCCCCTCAGAGGCGCAGACGCTCTTCCAATTAGTTCGGGATCATTTAGATTCGTCGCCCTTATTGTTTCGGTCGTGAACTCATTGTAGAAGCCTTTCCAGTCTTCAAAATGCTCGAGCAGGTATTCCATTCCTACCAGAACTTCCCACAGGCGCCCATGGCTGTCGCCTTTACCCCAGCCTTGGGTTCGCATTGTCTGATGATATAAAGGCGTAAGTATCTCGTTAACCTCACCAAGCACGCGCCAATCCTCGTTGGATAAGATGTCATCAGCAGGGATACGTTTTTCTTCGTCTTTCTCGCCTTCGAGTGCAAAGATGTAGGCCCTGATGTCAGTCTGCTTCCGCAAAGCCCTCTCTATCATCATATAAGTAGAATTCCACCGCGTCTCATTATTCAAGATGACCTCAAGCTCGGCGGTTGATTCCTCGCAAAGATGGTACCCTTCGTCCTCCTGCTCGTGAGCGATGCGCTTGAAATATTCGCTGCGCTGAGGTGAGGATCTGATGAACTTGACGATATTGTGCAGCTTCCCAATTGGGCCCTTCGAACGCCAATGGCGAGGATCTTGATCCTGAAGACCTCTCATGCCGTTGATATCTGACTCTAGCTCGAAAGATTCGGCGTCTTTACCGAAAAGAAACGCGCGGGCAACAAGGTTAAGAACGTGGCCGTAGCAACGCATGCGACGGGCCTTGATATCAGCCGGCCGGATCGAAGGGTCGAGCTGCCGGTAGAAGTAAGAGAGACAGGTATCGTTCGTAGTCACGTTATCAGAAATGACCGTGCCAACCTGTCCTCGGATATCCCACAGTTGAACGATTTCGAACAAAGTCTCGGCAAGATTCTCACCACTGTGGATACTTAGCTGACGGCGTAGAGCGAGCAGCCTGGATTGTTGGTTCCCGAATTTGTCGATGAAGTGTGCAAAAACTGCCATTATCGCAAGACGGTTCGGTGATGTCCAGAGATCAAAGCTGATGTGTATTTTTGTTAGGGCGCTGCCTAGCTCCGCTTTGATGATATCCGCCTTAGACTCGAAGATCTTCTGTAACTCTCTGGTAATAGAACTGCTACTCCAAGGAATTTGGAGTGCTAGTTCATGGTCGAACTGATAGAAGAGCTCCTTTAGAAACTTATGCTCAAATATTGTGAAGGGCACATCACTGTCAATGACGAACCCAACACTAAGTTCTTGTACAGCTTTGACCTTTGCCTTTGGTATTATGCTCTGGTCAAGCCGTGGTCGTTTAGGGGTTGCATGGGACTGGAGATCGATCGCGCTATCGTCGCTGGGGCTTGATTGACTCGCTGGGGTGATCCGATGGGCTCTGTGCAAGTCAGTATATGGGGATATATTGGTATAGAGGACGGATCCATACTTGCGAAGATGATCTGCTGCAGAAGATGTCGCTTGTACTGAGAAGAATTCTGGCCGACCCTTCGTGTCGCATCGGCTGCAGCACCACACATAACCGATGGGCTGATCCTGGTGATTCAATTCAATGAAGAACATGCCGTGCGATCTGATCCAACTTTTTCTGCCTTTTGCACCTTTCCGAGCTAGCGAATCTTCTTGAACGAAGCGGCGGTTCTTCCAGACGACCTTCGGTAGATCCTCAATAGTCGGGATAGGGGGCAGCTCCCCGACCGAAGCCTCCTCGAGCTGCTTGGCCACGGTCCTTGGTTGAGACAGTCGCGAGAACGCAGAGGGAAAAAGTGGCGTAGGGCAAGGCGTCGAAATCACCGGCGAGCCTTTCGCCGGTGTAGAGGGTGGTGGCAAGTCTGACATCTTGTCGCTGGTGCCATGTCTTGTTGACAGCGAAATTAACGCGCCGCGGTAGGGTGCAGAGGGAGCGCGTCATCCTGCCGAGGGTTGGTATGCGTTAGGCGGCGATAGTAGCTACCAACGAGGCTACGGCTTCATAGGGCTAAGAAGTATCGCCTATCTGTGGCCATCTTGTACAGGGTAGGACTGGGCGGAGGGCACGTCCAGGTTTAATCTTTTTCGGCAGTTCAGATGCAGCATGGCATATATCAACTTTATCAAATCATGTCAACTTACAAATCACTGGAATTGATTTGATTGAGGCAAGGAATTGACTAAGTTGATTGATTTGATTGGGGTGATTGGTTGATTGAGTTGATTTATGATGAGCGCTGAAAGGTCGGGCAGCATCACGAGAGCGGCCACTTTGGAGTCGCAGGCGTGAAGAAACGACGGCCTGAGCAGCTCTGAGATTTGCAGACGAGTACATAATGCAGCTAGACAATAAATACGGTATATTCACTAATTGATGTCTTCAGATCCTTGATTTTAGCTGCCAAAAAGCCAAAAATCGGTACAACCAGCTGTGCGGGGCTGTCTCACCCTTTTGTGCGTGTCTCAGGGTTTTGTGCCCAACTAAGCAAGCTTAGTTGGCCCCACCCCCCCGGCTCGAGCCAACGGGTACAGTCCAAAATCAATTGTACAACAATTAATTTAATTTACCCCACTTTACAAGGGGTAGACTTGAATTTCGAAAAATGGACTAGCGTTGGGGTAAACTCGATTTTGACAGGGGTTGACTTAGATTTCTGATTGGTTCTTGGTTACACGTTCAGGCAAGACAACACTTTAACAGCAGTGCGTCGAGCTTTGAATCCTATTTATCAACATCTATCACGACGAATGTAAGATCTAACCAACGATCTATTATTTTTTAGCCAGTTTTAAGAATATCCGTCAAACCATGGCACTGAAGCCTATAACAGAGCTCGGCCCTTCTAACCCTATATACCCGTTTATGCTTCTTTTCTTAATATCAGATTCTCGTTTATTAGAAGTGCTAATATATACGCTTAGCTAACGAAGTCGCCACTTATGGGGCCCCATAGGGACACGCCTAGGCGCGCCTCCACTCCTGAACGCGTAGGCGTGCGGATTATGTCAGCCCTCAATTTGGCCCAAACTCCACTGTCGAAATTCCGCGTTCTGATGCAGTTTTTACTTTTTAGAATACTATGATCCTAAACGGTTATGAATTCTTAATTATCTACCGGAATGGATGGCCTGCTGGGCCTCACTATCTACCGCTGCCGCCTCCCAGATATCATGCATACCTTGATGTCGGCATTATCCTTGTCTGTGCCGGTGGTGCTGCTGGTGATGCTGCCGGCACTACATTGTCTACATCCCTATTGTTCGTCCCATTTTCAGTAAAAGTGGAAACCCCTGTCTGTATTAAAGACTGTGATTGGCCGGAGAGAGGGACCAGAGTAGGTAAAAAGCCTCTGTCAGTGAAAGCGGAGACCCCTGTGGGGCCGGGGGAAGTACCGACGGTACCATATTTTGCGCGGTAAGCGACATTGCGTCGACAGGGGTAAGGAAAGAGTCAAGTGAAAGAGGATTGTATTGAAAGAGGCGAAGGTGATTGGCAAGAAAGATCAGCCAGCAGCAGAAAAAGAAAGTTCAGAGGAGATTTTTCTAAGAGAGAAACACCTAAGGAATGATAAAAGAAAATAGGAAAATAGCCAGGAAAAGTAAAAAATAAAAAGAGATAGAAAGAGATAAAAAGATAGAGATAAAGAGAGGTACTGTATCCCTTTGACTGTCGTAAGCCTCCACCTTCGTACCTGGCCCCACATAACCCCCGCCGAACCTTAGGTACATGGAGTGACTTTGAGAACCACCAAAATCAACCCCGCCCATTTCATCATATATCTCATTTTATGAGTTCTCATGGATTCCCAACAGCTCATCAGCCAAGCAGTCAACGCATATGATGATAATAGCTTCATCCGTGTCGATGATAGCCGCCGCGAGCAGCCCGCTGATAACACCTGCCAGCCAATACATGATCCTATTCTTGATCGTGGCTACAACTTCGAGGCCATGGTCGTTCCAACCCGGCCCTTTGAGATAACGGCCCTGCCCTCAGAGCCGCTGTTGCTTTTCCAGCAATTCGTGCCTATTTCCTTAGTGGAAAGCTGGGTCAGTCACCGGCTTGAGCAGCATGAAGATGGCACCCAAAGACTACATCCGCAATCGCGGCTGCTAGCTTGGAAGCCGACCTCTACTGCGGAAATCTACGTATGGCTTGCGACGTTGATATATATGAGAATACATAAGGAGCCAAACATCGAGGATTATTGGAAGGTTTCAAAACCCAAGGACATTCGCCCAGTTCATCCAGTAGTCAAATGGATATCTTATAATCGCTTCCAATTACTATCTCGACATCTTCATATCTATGATCCTCTGACTCTCAATATAGATGATATGAGCTTCTATGGCCGTACATTCAGTCGGGTTCATGCATGGTCTGACCATATACAACATATATCTACCGTCTTCTATATACCGGGCACATCTATTGCTGTAGATGAGTGTGTGGTCCGTTTTCTGGGAAGATCTCTTGAGACAACAACTATCCCTTCCAAGCCAATCCCCACAGGCTTTAAAGTCTGGACTGTAGCTCAGCGAGGCTATTTTCTTCGGTGGATTTGGCATAGGCCGGGCCGGAAGTTCGGGCCTGTTGGGGTTAGGCCGACCTATCGGCGCCTGCCCTCACAGCTGCGGATGATGCGACAGCGCCGGCAGCTTCGAGAGAGAAACACGATCCATCTGAACCCGACTCAAGCTGTGGTTATTGCCTTGGTTAATTTACTGCCGAAATCCACGTACCATGTATTTCTCGATAATTTGTTCTCTTCCTGCGATCTATTCCGGAGACTTCGGCAGCGTGGCCATGGAGCCACGGGCACAGCCCGCAAGAACTGTGGCATCTACAAGCCCCTTGTCAAGCTAAAGGCTATAGATAATACAGCTGCTGGTAGCCTCGAATTTAATGTTGTTAAGGCTATCCCAACAGCCGATAACAAGGTCAACCAGATCGCTTGGAAAGACAATGCGCTTGTGTTATTTCTGACGACTGTGTTTAAGGGCAACGAAAGGCTTGACTGCATCAGGAAGAAACCAACAACAGACCAAATGCAAACACGACCAATACAGCGTTTTTTTTGGTGACGACCCTGTTAAACAGGTTTCTATCCCATCTATTGCTGCTATCTATAACAACGAGATGAATGCCGTGGATCGAGGTGACCAAATGAGAGCTTATTGGGGCCTTGACCGTCGTGTGCGCCGAGGCGGCTGGAAAGCCCTGGCTTGGGACTTTCTCCTGGAAATTGCCCTTGTAAATAGCTTCATTTTGCAGCAGCGAGGGCAGCCGCAATGGAAGGCAGAGATTTCGCAAGGCAGTTGGCGGCAACGGCTTGTGAATGATCTTATGGAAGCGTATGCACCAAAGACGCAATCAAGAAAGAGATTTCGGACTGGAAACGAATTTACGCCTACATTACAGCACACTCGCGTTCGCAAAGGAAAATCTGAATGCCTTGCCTGTCAAGGCCTCCGGCTAGGTCAGCGTCGGTCTCGAAGATCAAGGGCAGCATTATCTGCGATTAGCGGTAACAGTCGAAGGGCACCGCAGTCACGATATAGGTGTCAAGAATGTAATGTAGCTTTATGTAGACTTGGCAATTGCTGGGACCTTTGGCACAACCAAAGTTAGGTGGGGATAAATGTACCTTTGATTTAATGCATTTTTATTGGCTAACCCCGCTGCTAGGTACGGAAGTGGAGGCTTACGACAGTCAAAGGGATGCATTGTTACAGGCGTAAATTCGTCTCCAGTACGAAATCTCTGCCTTGACTGACTGTCAGGTTGATACTTAGCAATGAGGCTATCCACAATGTGTTGCCGCCAGTCAGCTTGTGACTTTATAGGCTTCCACTGTGGCTGCCCTTTAAGCTGTAAAATGAAGCTATTGATCAGGGCTATTTCTAGCAGGAAGTCCCAAGCTAGGGCCTTCCAGCTGCCCCTACGGACACGGTAGTCAGGGCTCCAATAGGCTCGCCTTTGGTCATCTTGGTCCACAGTATTCATCTGTTCATTGTAGATAGCAGCAATTGACGGGATAGAAATAACCTTCACAGGCTCGGCACCAAAAAAACGCTTGATTGGCCGTGCTGACGGTTGGTCTGTTATTGGTCTCTTCCTCTTGCAGTCAATATGTTCAATGCCTGTGAAAACCATAGATAAAAATAACATAAGAGCATTATCTTTCCAAATAATCTATTTAACCTAACTAAAGATAAATTAGTAAGGGAAATCATAGAGGTCCTATCTTTCTAACTGACCAGGTTATCCTTCGTAGGGACTGCCGTACGGTAGTTAAACTCAAGGTCAGCGGCTGCTGTGTTATTAACCTTCTTCAGCTTGACTAGAGGTTTATAGAAGCCACAGTTCTGACAGGCTATGCCTGTGGCTCCGTGCCCTAGTTAATAAAGCCGGCGGAAGAGGTTAGGGGAGGAGAATAGGTTATCTAGGAATACGTGATACCTGGCTTTTGGCAGCAATTTTACTAGGGCAACAACCACAGTTTGGGTAGGATTTAGATGCTCTGCTCTCTCTGACTTCCTAACTGGCCGTCTTTGCCGCTGTTTCCGTACCTGTGGTGATTTTCGCCGGTAAGCAGGCCTGGCCCCTACGGGCCCGTATTTTCGATGTGGCCGGTGCCAAAGCCACCGGAGGAAATAGCCTTCTTGGGCCACAACCCAAGCTTTGAAGCCTCGAGGGATAGGTTTGTTAGGTACGACTGTTGTCTCTAAGTCTCTCCCTAGGAAGCGGACCATACACTCATCTATAGCAATAGATGTGCCTGGTGAGTAGAAGCCTAAAGACGCCTGCTGTATATGGTCAGACCAGGACCTAACCTGGATAAAGGTTCGGCTATAATCCTCAATAGAAGCTTCCTTATCGATAGTTGTGTGGTCAAAAAGGCGAAGGTTCCGTGACAATAGCTGGAATCGTGTGTAAGTCATCCATTTTGTAATTGAATGAAGAGGGCGTTGCTTCCCTAGGGGCGAAGCCCTCCAATAGTCCTTGATCTGCTTATCTGTGTGTAGTCTCATATAAATGAAGATTGCAATCCATATATAGATTTCTGCAGCAGAGGTTGATTTCCATTGGAATAGCCGTGACTGTGGCTTCAATGTACGACGGCCACAGCGAGCCTCTTCAAGCACGTGGCTAGCCCAACTATTCGTGTAACAGGCCCAGCTTTCTATTAGCGAAATAGGTACAAATTGCTGGAATAGCAACAGCGGCTCTTGGGGCAAGGCTGTGATCTTAGGGGCCCGAATTGGAAGCTTCAATGGCCGAAAACGGTAGCCGCGGGAGGGATCCGGAGCTTTGATTGGTCGGCAGGTATTATCAGCCTGCTGCTCGCGGCGGCTGTTAGCAACAACAATACAGCTATCGTCATACGCGTTGACCGCTAGGCCGGAGTCTTGTTGAGAAGCCATGAGGTCGTAAGGAATGAAGAAGAAATGTATGATGAAATGGGCGGGGTTGATTCCTCTGGCCCTCCAGGTCACTCCATGTACATCAGCCAAAGTGGGGGTCATACGGGGCTCGGTACGGAAGTGTAGGCTTATGACACTCAAAGAGATATGCGGCAAGATGGGACATAATGCAAGGACATGTCAGGAGGATATTGAGGTATCCGGAGAAGAGGATAGTAGGTAATTTTAATTGATTGGGCTAGTTTGTGGTGTTTTTGTTGTAATATTTAGTTTGAAGGGCTAAGAAAAAGTGGCTCACATACTTGTCTGGCTCACATACTAGTGATTCACGTTATACTTACGGAGGCAATTGTAATAGTGACGCAGTCTAGTAATATTAAGTTAAAGCGTGGCGTGAAACGTAAGATTTTTGCATGGCGCCTGCATGCAAAATAGCCCCGCTGAAGTAGCTCTAGCCCCAAGTCGGCGCTAGCTAACCCCAAATGTGGGGTTGGGACTATTTTGAGCCAATCAGCTACTCGGCTTCGCTCCAAGCGATTTGGCTCCAAAACGCAAGCGAGATAACCGAATTTGTTAGACGATTTGAGTCAAATCGCTTGCGAATGATACCTAGCCCAGCACGTCCTGTGGCCCCAATAGGGGACTTTCACAAGCCTCATGGCCCCTCGGACGAAAAGTATACATGCATACATACATAGCTCGTATTTGATCTCAACGATTTGTACTCTTCCCAATCCTCCCAGCACGTGTCAGCGCTTACTGTGTGGTGCGGGGTAAAGTACGGCAACTTCCGATAAGTTGTGGCATCGCAATTGGCCAACACCTCGTAAGTGAGGAGTAGTATTACAGCTGTGACATGTGTGGCTGACATTGGTGAGGCGATGGTATAAAAGTTCCAAATCTGGTTGGACGGAGCGTATTCAGCCTGACAAGTTCTGTAAGGCTAAAATTTTAACTCTCCAGCTTTCAGCGGAGGGTTATGGTACAATATAAACTCCTGAAATCGCACAATACTACCTGCCCGTTCTATTCAGCCTTTTCTTGAACAATCTGACACCATGACCATGAGGCTGTTTTCGTTGATAGCGATATTGGTATCGCTGTCCAATGCAGCGGCTACTTCAAAGCCTCAACCCCCGATTTGTATTGTCGGCGCCGGCGTATCCGGCCTTACGGCGGCAAAGGCGCTCGAGGATAAGGGTTACAAGACGGTCATGTTTGAGAAGCGCGATACTGTTGGTGGCATGTGCCAGTCACATTATGAAGAGTAAGTCCACCCTTCTCGCACCCTGCGGGCTTGTGCCAGTAGGTGGTCATCGTTTTGGAATTTGTCAACTGATGGACTGGTTTCTAAAGCGGTCAATACTTCCCCCTCGGCGCTGTGCTCTTCACGGAAAGCCCGAGCTTTGCAGAGACTTTCAGAGTCGTTAATTCCTCGGGAGTCGACTTCGACACGTTTGACCCTGCATACACCTATGATTACGACCCAAAGACTGGATCTGCGGCTTTGACGCAGGCGTCAACTCCTGCTGCTATCCAGGCCTTGCAGGAGGAGCTGGCGCGATATGCTGGTCTTTGGCAGAACGACTTTGCTCCTATTGGAGTTCCCGGCTACAAGGCGAGTTCGTTGGTGTTGTTGCCCGCACATTACAGCACGGTGTTAACCTGAGCTTGCAGAATGGGGTCCCTAAAGAGTTTACTGTTCCTGCTAAAGAATGGCTTCTCTCGAACAATTTTCCCATCATAGCTTCTGTTATCAACCGCGGTGCCGGGAACTACGGATACGGCGACTATACTCAGATCCCAATAGTGAGCTACATATCCTGTCCACCTACTGCTTTGACTGCATAATTTACCAAAATCACAGCTCTACTTCCTGCAGTTCTTTGCGTCAGATATTATTGCGAGTTTTATTGGAACGATGCAGCCTTTCAAAACCGGTGACCTCCCACCTAGCAAGTGACATGCCGCATGCAATGGCTAACTCTACGCAGACTTTTTTGAGGTCTTCAAACGTGTATCCAAGACCATCAAGGGATCAATTCATCTTGGTGTCAAGATCGAGCGCATCAGTATGTGTTCCATTGCCTAGTACTACAATAAAAGCTGATTGATATAGATCGAAGTCCCCAGCCAAGCATTCGATACCGCAGTACTAAAGGGCGGCATACAAAGACACAGCTCTGCTCGGATGTCATCATCGCGTTCCCTCCCACATCTCGAGCTCTAAAAAAATCAGAACTGGTGCTTTCGGCTGCTGAACGAACTCTTTTTGCACAAGTTGGCGTCAACAGCTATTTCGCATCAGCCGTCCGCATGAGCAACCTTGGCGACAACCTGACCGTCTCCCAAGAGCTTCCAGACCCTCTCGATCCTTTCAAAGCAGAAGGTCAACCTGTATACCTGACCCGGTTGCATCCAGAGTCCAGCATCGTCAACGTTTACTCGGCAGATGACCCTGCGCACCCCAGCGTCACCCGAGTCAAGAGGCATCTTATTCGTGATTTGAGCAAGATTAACAAAGACTTGGAAAACGTTTATGCTGATAGCACAAAGCTGGTTGCTGCAGACATACGCGCATTCAGTGGACAGATCGACTATTTCCCTCATCTGGGACCCGAGGCGTTGGCGGATGGTTGGTATGAAAGGTTTAATGATCTCCAAGGAAAAGATCACACGTACTTCACTTCTGGACTAAACAGCTTTGAGACTGTTGAATATACGATTCGGGCTGCTAGGGATTTAGTGGCAACGCACTTCTGATAGGAAGTGATTACGGTGATCTAGTGCAGCGCCTTTTCGGGACTTTAGCGCCTTATTCTCTGAAGTGTCTAGTAGAGCGAGCCTTTAATCAGCAAGGCCGCATTCTTTGTCAATAGCTTCGAAGATGGTGCGCCTAAGGCTCAATACATGACGTTTCTACGCCTTCTGATCAAAAAGACAAATGGTCACGGTTGGCCAAGCTCTTCAGCACATGTATCCATTGCCGGTCCTGTCGATTTAGACACCTTCCATATCAAGGAGGATGTCTGGCCAGAGCGGCTGAGCAAGGCTTCGGTGTTCATAAAGCTGGGTTCTTACTTGGTGCCAGAAAACGACCGCCCTCCTCACAAAGGCGTACAATGCAGTACCCACCCACCAGTAACACCCACCTACCGGTAAGCAAAAAAAAGTCAACCCATACAAACTGCTACTTTTCAACCCCCTTACCAAGAGTCACCAAATTACGAAAAACAAATTGATTCCTTTCATTCAATTGGAATTCGAATGAATTTCAATATTCTTTTGGTTTTTTAACTGTGCGGCCTGCGCGGGTGCGTGCGACAGGTAACTCTTCCGCCTCCGAATTTGAGCCCTCATCCTCTTCCGCTCCTCCCACCTCGATCAGTTCCTCAACAGCCTCTGCCTCCTTAGTTGCCTGGGTTGGGCTAGAAATAGCTTCATCTGCCACTAGTGTCTCGGCTAATTTCATGAACTTCTTGTTGGGATTCGGTATCGCCTTTCTCTTCTTGCCTCTACTCAACCGCTCGACTTCCTCCTCTAGACTAGCTACTCTAGAGCTTAGCGAAGCGATCTTTGACTCTTGCGCTTCAAAACCTTTCGATATTATAGAATACCGCCTTCTTGCTGTAGGGCTTTTGTTATTTCCTAGATCCCTAATATGACGGCTGGTCTTCGGCGTATTATCAGAGTCGACTTGCCCGTCTCTATGGCTGTCTGATGCGGGCGTCATTTCCTTCTTGTCTGGCTGGATCTCAGGATGTATGAGGGCTTTCCGGCGTGAAATTGGCCAGTTTCCAGTCACTCTCCAGCCCGAAAGGATGTTTTTCTTCGTCATACCCACCTCCCTGGCTTTGGCATAAGCCTTGATGAAGTTGACCTTGTCTACTGGGGCAGAATCAGCCAGGCTTGTCAACTTTCGGAGTTCTTTGCGGTAAGTAGCCTTAGAGGCATTGAACACGCCGTTGTCAAGTGGCTGTAGGCCGTGGGAGCAATGGTCTGGCAAGTAACAACAATATACGTTGCTCAAGAAACACATAGCCATCCACTCATCCTGGATTTAGGGTCAGCGGCACTTTTGGTTCAGGAGGTTCAGGACAGGCAGATACTCACAGACACATGGCTTCGATGACCATCTAATATGATAAGCCTCGCATCGGACTCATCTTCCGGTTGTGTTTGGGGAAGATACACCTCTCTGAGCCACTCAATTGCGATATGGTTGTCTGTCCAGCCGTTGTCGGACGTGATATAATACCAGTCGGCCACCTCCTTGAGCTCATCGATAAACCACTGTTGCTGAAATTCTTTACCTTTGAAGATAATCCCCGGTTTCAGAAGACGGCCAGTTGCCGTGACGGCCTCGATAAAGCTAGTCCAAGTGCGGGACTGGGAGCCTTTGAGGAAGACCTTCTTCCTGGGATCACTACTGCCGACAACCAAAGAATCCAAGCCTAGATTCGCAATAGATTAGCTGAACTCTTGGTCAAAACGATAGATACTCGCCAAATCCGGCCATTATACCGCCTTCATCAACGTTAACTGTGTTCTCGGGCTTGATCCAGCCATGCTCTCTCTCCCGGATATCAAAGTACCAATTGACAGCGGTCGGGGTAAAGCAATTGAACCTCGACGCCTCCTGGCGTTTTCCTATCTTTGTCATTATGGATGGATGTCGTTTCATGAACCTGGCTAGCCAATGTATACCGACAGGCTTTACCCTTCCTTGTTGTCGTAGGAGGGCATTGACGGTGGCGCGAACTTGACTGTGAGAGGGAGCATAGCCCAAGGCCTCTTGCCGAAGTATCCATGCGACTAATCTAAACTCTTCAGGTTTGGATAACAGCTGGGCAGGCTGTGTGACCTCTGACCTTGACGGTAGGCCTCTTAATCGGTCCCCGAGAGTCGACCGAGGGATCTCACGTTTCTGGGCGGATTTGTTAAGCGAGAGGCCGTTATCCGTGACATCTAACATTGCTTCAGCAACTTCATCCTCTGTATAAGACACGCGTGGCATTTTTAAGGCGATTATTAGGGGCTGGCATCGGGAACATTGGAAGGAGCGTCGGGGAGGCTGGGTGTCAAAGGAGATGTTTTGACAAATTTTACATTAGTCCCGTGCGACCATGCTGCATACGTAATCAAAAAAGCAATGTGACGATATCAGACTGAACGAATTCCCCGATACAACAGAAATTATTCTATACTAATAGCTTCAATTCTGGTCAAATACTGTGTAAGTGAAATTGGGCATTTTGTATGGGGAAACTTTTTTTTTGCTTGCCAGTAGGTGGGTGCTGCCGGTAGGTGGGTAATGCATGGTACTAATAGTCGCACGCGAGTACGGTCTGCCACGAACCGAGAGGCGTCTAAGAGTGACATCGTGGTCATCACAGCCTCATCCAAGCACTTATTAGGTACGAGGTGAAAATTTGTATACTCCTGATCTGTAGTTTTTGTGATGCATATCTCATTCTGTTTCTTATACCATGCACCACCACCCTTTCGCCAACCCCACCCTTTCGCCACGCAAAAAAATAATTTCACCACCAAAGCTCACCACTTTCATTTATACACAATTTAGCCAAAACAATGGCTGTTTTACAAGAGATTGATCCAATCGGGTATAGAATTGATTGAAATTTTCGGCCTCAGTATTGTTTAGCTGACCAGGGCACTCGATGTATGCGCGGCAGGCTAAGGAAAATTCACCACTTAAATCTTTAATTTCCTCCCTCCCATCTCCGACACATCTGCTGCTAGCTTCTTGCAACTTGTTCAAAATATCTTTATCGCGGCCTCGTTGGGATTACACGGAAGATGACATGGCTAGGGCTATTTTGGATGTCACAGATAGTGGCTTTTCGCCCTGTCAAGCGGCTCAGCGACGGGGAGTGCCTCGAATGACCCTAATCGACAGACTCGACGGCCAGACGGCCGTAAGCGAGCAGGTTCAGCCTCACCAACGGCTTTCAAAGAATCAGGAGGACAAGCTGGCTTCCTGGATTCTTCGTCAAGAGTCTCTGGGATATGCTCCGTCCCACAGCTAGATTCGCGCTTGCGCCATGGGCTTGCTGAGACAGCAAGGCGACCAGCACGAATTAGGACACAACTGGGTGGCCAGATTCATTCAGCAGCGCTCCTACCTTAAGCCCAAGATGGGTAGACGTCAGGAAGCCAGTAGGTTCGACTCTTTCATACCCAAAGCCGTTCATTGGTACTTTGATATCAGGGAAGGCCAATACGGCTGGATCAAGCCTGAGAACACCGTTCACGTCGACGAAGGAGGTATTATGTCCGCCTTCGGTAAGTCTCCGTTTCTCCTATAACTATATTATTCAAATTTGGCTCACTAAACCTTCTTCGTTAGGGCTGGACAGCCTGGTGATTGGAAGCGCGGATCCGAAGCGGAAGGCTCTTCTCAAGGGACCACAGACTCGAAATTAGACCTCATTTATCGAAGCCATCACAGCTGAAGGCCGCGTCTTGACTCCTGGGATAATATTCAAGGGGAAAGAACTCCAGAAACAGTGATTCTTGAAGAATTCAGGAAGATAGCAGACTGGTACTACATAACTTCGCCCCACAGGTGGACGGACAACCACATCGGCGTTGAATGGCTTGACAGGGTGTATTTACTCCAGACAAAGCCTGCTGACGAGTCTGATGCCAGATTAATCATCCTGGATGGCCACGGCAGCCATGCAACGGCATGTACTTTACTCGCTGCGGGAAAAAACTACTGCTAACCGAGAGAAGCATGAATGGATGGCCAAGTGCTTTTTGAACAACGTTTACTGTTGCTATCTTCCAGCACACTGCTCCCACGGATTCCAACCATTAGACAATGGAGTATTTAACGCATACAAAGCTGCATATCGTCGAGAGCTGGCAAAGTTCGCTTGCTTGACCGATTCTGCTCCGATAGACAAGGTGAATTTCATCCGAGCCTACGCCAAAGCTCGTGAAATGGGAATGACAAAGAATAACATACTCTCCGGCTGGAGGGACACTGGAAATTGGCCCATCTCGCGATCTAAAGCACTGCGGCACCCGGAGATCCAAGAGGATAGACCAAAAAAAAGCCCGAGGAGGACGCCGGAGCGGGCCTCATATTTTGGGTCGGATGACACGCCGAAAACCAGCCGCCAGATTCGCGATCTGGGGCTGAACAAGACACCAAAGACGCGGAGGCGGTATAACATGATAGCAAAGGGGTTCGAGACCCAGCAGCAGGCATTAATGGCACATAGCATGAAGATTGCTAGCTTGGAGGAGGAACTGGCCCGTCTAAAGATAGGTAGGAAAAGGAAGGCTGTCCCCAATCCTAGCAAATGGTTTATGGCTCTCAATGAAGCTCTATCATCTGAAGAAGTGATTACAGGGACGGGAAGCGGAAAAAAGGATTTTGTGGTGAGTTATATCTCGTCGGAGGAGTCAGGGTCGGATTCGGAGGCTGGGTCGTTGATTGAAGTGAGAGAAGAAATCATACAGCCGCAGCGCAAGACGCGGTCAGAAAGGCTAGTAAAACAAACCACTGAGGTAAAGGGGCATCTTTTTTGTAATATAATACACGGTTTTTTATAGATTACGGTTATTCTGACCACACGCCGTGTAAGTAAAATAGTTGAGTTTTGGTGGTGTTTTTTTTCTTTGCGTGGCGAAAGGGTGGTGGTGCATGGTAGGCCAAACCGCAGTCGAATACACTTCTCGGAGTACCTCGATGGTTCGAACAGTAATTGACGCAATGAAGCCTTTCCGAACTGATGCTATCTTGCTTCTCATCGCAAATCCCGTTGATCTACTGACATCTCTCGCTAAGGAGATCTCCGGGCTTCCAGCGTCACAAGTAATAGGTTCGGGAACTTCCTTAGATACTGCTCGACTCTGCGGAATGGTAGCGTCTTGAGGTTCGGTAAGTTCTTACGACAACAGCATTCACTCTTCACGCCCCGTTGTGTGCTAATCAATCCTCTTTAAGGTCGCCGCCTCGTCCATAGACGCTTTCATAGTTGGTGTTCATGGAGAAGACCAAGTCGTTGCATCGTCAGCAGCAACGGTTGGTGCATTGCCAACTTCCGAAGTAAATATGTTGAACAATGTTGATCGTATCAAAGTCGAGGGTATCTGCAAGCACCGATCTCAAAATATAATCATAGGTAAAGGATCGGCTCAGTTCGGAATTGGCTCCACCACGGCAAACATATGTTGCTCCATCCCCTTGGACAAACGTGAAGTCAGTCCTGTCAGCCATTTTCAGGGCCAGTTCAAGTGTTGTTTGAGCATGCCCGCGGTCGTTGGAAGAAAAGTGATTCTGCATACGATTCAATTGTCTCTGGATGATCAGGAGCAGGCCGCTATAGAGGCGTCAGCGAAACGATTGAGGGAGAGAGTCGATTCGACTAAAAGAAATAGGTGGTAGTGCAGATTGCGTCTCGATAGGCTGGAGCCTCTTCGTAGTTGGAAGTAGTCTATTTGAATATGATGTTAGTTCAGCTTGACAGTGGTTGACTGGCATTGAAGAATGAGGAGTCGTTGTATACCCAAGGACGCTGCAACTGAATAATAAGGTTGGTTGATGGCTGAGTCATAATGCAGGTTTAACGTGTGGAAACTGAGAGAAGAAGCTTTTTCCAGATATTATGCATGATACCTTATTATGCAGGAAATAGCGTTTTGTTTTTAAAACTGTAACCTTCATCTATCTCGGCAACGTATTGGATAAAGTTATCAGATCATTTCAGCTTGACAACTTTTTGATCTGATTACATAGAGGTCCAGTGTTTAGCAATACAATCCAACCATACCGTTCAATCGATAGTAGCATGCAGAGATCAAGATCTCGTACGCTGGAAGAAGTCGCTGGGCAGTAATAAGCGTTGTGTTGCATCAAGGTTATGGCATGCAATTCATTAGATACAATCTTGTACAACCAGGCTGACTATTCAAAGATCCTCAAACAAATGTTTATTTTGCGTTTACAATAACATGGGCTCATTCTCTGATAACATGATCAAATTGAGCCGTTCATTTTACATTGGCAGTCAGGTGTTCTGACATGTGGCACACGTCATTCCAGGCTTTAGACGGATCATACAGTCTCGGCTACGTAGAGCTTTGAACGTAAGAAACAGCGGAACACTACAGTTAAATTACCTTAAATCAGGATGCGTGGATTCGGTTACGTGGCATCGGCAAGTCCTTGCAATCCAACAGTCGAAGTGACTGAAGGAATGACTTACATGTGATGCTACGCCTTGTATGCTGCTTCCGATAGTTAATATAAGAAGTTAATTTTGCATATCACACACAGGCAACTTCCGCACGAAGTGTATTATCGTCAAATGCAATCAGCGAATACAACACTCATTATACTGAGATGATCTGGTCATCTATTCATTTTCAGCTGTTGTTGCGGCCGAGACGATACATGTTTATGCGCGACTTTAATAATCTGATCATCATTGTGGCTTGATCGTTAAGGTGGCAATAAGTGACTAGACTTCCGAAGCTCGTGAGGGGAGCTACAACGGAGGATAAAACGTGTTTCTTTAGCTGTACTCTGCCAGTACGCAAATACGCTTCCAATACGACACAAACCAATGACACGAAACGGTCAAATCACCAAAGTTTTCTCACTTGGTAATGCTGATAGGCTGATTAGAGTCAGTTAGTTGATGATAGTGTTTCCTTATGATCAAACTCAAGCATTGTCTCTTTGTTAATATGCAGACAGTATCCATGGAAAAAACGTCTATTGGCGAGTGAATTTTAGGGCAGCTCAGTGCAACTGCGTCGGCCGAGTTTCTCAGTCAACTTTTAATCAAGGAAAAACATTATCCGGCGACTAATGCATCCTCACTGCTCTTGGCTCAACGAGCTCGCATTCTTCTTCCATGTCACCTTCCACAAGAGGTGATTATCTCGCCGCAAGACTTGTGCAGATTGGCATCCGTCATCATTGTATCGTTCTAGGGACTTATAACCTCATCCTCCTTGAGAAACTTGAGGCTCATCCATCCCTGGCCTGAGTCGGCTGCACGAATGAGCTGAGCTGTTCCTTAGCTGCCGAAGGCTACGCTCGTGGCAAGGGACTTGGCGTTTGCATAACCAGCTATAGCGTAGGCGCCTTCTCAGCCTTCAATGGCGTTGGTAGTGCTTATGCAGAGAATGTCCCTGTTTCCCTCATCAGTGGATCACCCAATACCAACGATATAGGGCGTCTACTAAACCACAACCTCGGTTAATATGACACGACATACTTTTGGAAAAACCGGGGGCCCTCAATTCCTTCAGGATTCAGACTGTTAGTCTGAATGTCCTAGAATTAGAGTTCAAAAGTCCTAGATGAAATAATTTAGATATATAAACCCGAGAAGAACATTTATCTCATAATTAACCACAAATTTAATATAACGTATATATATAACGTGGTTGATAAGCGGGTGTCACAAAGAACCCTCAATTTACATCATGTCCATTTGATCAGATACTTTTCAACCACCAAATATGTCACAACCCTCAGATGAAGCTAGAATTCTTCTTGCACTTCAGGCCCTTCAAAATGACCCCAAATTAAGTATCCGACGCGCTGCAACTATCTATAAAGTCCATTACCGTACCTTACATCGTCGTCAACATGGCATTCAATCACGACGCGATTCCATCCCAAACTCACGGAAACTATCTGATCTAGAAGAACAGATAATAATTCGATTCGTCCTTGGCCTAGATTCGCGAGGATTTCCTTCGCGATTGTGTTTTGTGGAAGAAATGGCCAATTCTCTGCTTATAGACCGCGACGCGTCACCTGTTGGCAAGCGCTGGGCTCATAACTTCATAAAGTGACAACCAGAGCTAAAGATGCGTATATTTCGGAGATATGACTCTCAGAGAGTCAAATGCGAAGATCCGACTATTATTCGTGGCTGGTTCAGGCTTATACAGAACACAATCGCGAAGTATGGTATCCGATCAGATGATATCTGGAACTTTGATGAGACAGGCTTTATGGTGGGCGTTATTATGGCCGGAATGGTTGTCACCGGTTCAGAAAGGCAAGGAAGACCAAAATCAGTGCAGCCTGGAAACCGGGAATGGATTACTGTGATCCAGGCGATTAATGCGGAAGGCCAATCGATCGCGCCGTCTATCATTGGTGCAGGCCAATATCACCTTGCGAATTGGTACCGAGAATGCAACCTCCCAGGTGATTGGGTTATTGCAACGAGCCAAAATGGATGGACAAATAACGAGCTGGGTCTTAATTGGCTAAAGCACTTTGATCGGTTTAAAACTAACCGATCAACTGGTCCCTATCGTCTTCTGATCCTTGACAGTCACAAAAGCCACCACTCTGCCGATTTCGAGAGGTATTATAAGGAGAACAAGATCATTACGCTATGTATTCCTGCTCATGCACCTCACTTACTTCAATCCCTTGATGTTGGGTGCTTTGGGCCGTTAAAACAGGCTTATGGTCGAGAAATAGAGCATCTGATTAAAGGCTCTATAACCCATATTTCTAAGAACGAGTTCTTTTCTGCCTTCTATACTGCATTTAAAGCTACTTTTACTGAAAGAAATATCCGGGGAGGTCTTAGAGGAGCTGGCCTTGCTCCTCTTAACCCGGAAAATGTAATCTCAAAGCTTGATGTGCAGCTACGGACTCCAACGCCTCCCGGGGAGGCTGCTAAACCTTCGACCCCATGGGGTTCAAAGACCCCAAAGACAGCAACTGAGGCTCAATCTCAATCTGAATACCTCGAAAGGCGAATCGGAAGTCATAAAAGCAGCTCCCCAGAGTCAATAGTTGAAGCTTTAAAGTCTAGTACTAAAGCAACAAAGGCCGCTCTACATCGGCTAGCCTTAGTAGAGGCTAGGTTAAAGGATCTTGAACAAGCAAATAAGATACTAAGCCGGCGCCGAAGGGCAAAAAGGACTAGACTACAGAAAGGAGGGGCAATGACAGTACAGGAAGCATCGCAAGTAATTGATCAGTTGGATGTTGATGCGCAGGTAGTGGCCGAATGATCTAGAAATGGTGCTCGAGGAAGGTCGGAGCGCCCGGGTGGTCGGCGTTGCGGTGTATGCGGCAAGGCCGGGCATAATGCAAGGACCTGTCGGGTAGTGATTGAGACCCCAAGAGAAGAGTATAGTGAGTAGTTTTAATCGATTAGATGGTTTATGGCGGTTTTAAAGCGATTTAAAGTCAAGAGGTTGAGATTTTTGTGACACTCGCTTATCGACCACGTTATATATATTCATTCAGTTCCCCTGCGCAATATAAACAACACCGAATGGCCCATTCCCATCTATAAATACAACCCCGGGAACAGCTCAAATGCAAAAATTACAATTCTTACGCTCGCCGATAGTAGTGACGATTTGCAAAACATTCCCTTGCATCCACTGCCCTTAGCTGAACGTCAAATAGATGTCTTCAGTACTGTTGACGGCTCCGCTGACACTACGACCCACTGGCCGGACGGCACAGCCGTCGTTGCAACGTATCAGGGTTCCAAGGAGGGCGCCTCAACACAGAATAGCAAATCCCCGAAGATCCCTGGTCAGAATACGTATATTAATCTCGGTCTCAACAAGCGTCCGACCTTCTTCGGTTGCAACACACACTCCAATAACTCAGGACCAATGATTGTTTACCAACCCCATGCGCTGTATATATATGGGTCCAACTTCGCAATCTTTGACCTCAAATACAGTGATACTGAGCGGAACGACATTGTTAGCAACGGCTACAAACATCGCAACCATGGGCAATGTCACGGTGGACTCAGACTGGCCCGCCTGCGTAGGCTGCGCGGTGTTGGCACGCAGCTTGGTCCGCACAGGTACGAAGACACCATCCAAACGCGTAGACTGCTTCTCGAGGTCCTATTGGAATGGTGCGACAAACTCAACAATTCCGGGTACATACGAGCCGGAGCAAATCATTGTCAGTGGCGTAGGGCACTCAGCACCCGTTGTGGTGGCGGTAGGAGTTACCTGGTAGTCAATGTCATGTTGCTGTACGTTTTACTTGATTAATCAGAGATTAAAAAGAATCATATATGTTGTCACGATGGCTCTCGTGCTTATGATCTTCCTATGTCGGAGCCACCTCAGTATACTACGCTATTGATTCAACCTGCTGTACTCTCTACTCCTTTCAAAGTTTTGACTATGATCTGGTTATGGTATTATCCTCCAAACACAAAACAAACTTGGATGTTGCAGGTTGTTGCTCTTCTTGTGGGCGAATTCATCCGCGCGCTCTCACCCAGGCTAGACCGAAGTAGTAGGCATCATAATCTAGACATTGTTCGTCGCGCCATTCTCCTCTTCAGCTCTCAGGTTGTAGCCGTGCGCTCGAGAATCACCCCTTTAGTGCAGGAACCATTAGTCTACCGTCCAAATGTCACCACGTTTCAAGAGTACTTACTTGGTAAGTTTTTCAGCCTGACGCCTGATTTCGCGCTTTGTCTCATCGATCTTAATATAAGTACGGAAGACGTATACCCCCTAGAGATTGTTGCGTTAGGTTTTCCGAGTGTTTAAAGACAGGAACGAATTCATGGAAATGACCCACAAGGATCCCACTCAGAAGATGGAGGAACCATGCGATAAATGAAAAGGCCAGGACCGTCTTCCACGACCCGCAACCCGCCCCGTTGATGGTAACTGTCCCAATGGGCCCGACTCGCCAGAAACGACCCCAATAGTAGCCCCAATAGTCGTAATACCAACCTGCAGAGCAAGCGTGACCACCAGTTCTCTATAAAATAAAACGAACATTGCGCATGATTAGTATATGGTCTTAGTTATGCGGTGATATGAAAATGGAAGAGGGGAGCCATACAGTCTGAAGCAGGCAGTATGCCACGAGCCACATCACAAACATTACAAAGTCAAAGGGAAATCCCAAGAACATATTCTTAAATGGCGGACAGAAAATGAAGGAGTAGATGATACCAAGGCACGCAACAACGATGCCATAGATGATCCGTCCATCGGCATACACCTCCGCGATGCTGATAAGGTAACAGAAGCGCGAGAGAATTCCTAGGACGATTATAGCGGAGGCAAGCTCGCCAAGACGGAGAAGAATGGAAATAACTTTATGTGCAACACCAGTTCCTACCATTTTGGAATGTAGCAGGAGTGATTGAAAAGATGATGTAGGTCACTTCAGTTTGCAACCGTTATGTGGTAGGTACAGCTAAATGATTTTGCTGCTCAGATTAAGACGAGGTGCAAGGAGAACTGTGGTGTATATACTTACGAGGCAACTGGTTAATTTCTGCATCTGATATCATCATTACGCAACAGTGTTATTGATCGGTAGTTTCATTGTGTCCAATTCATGTGTTGTACGAGTTGTCATATCATATTGGCAGGCGGCAATAATCGCTACAGAATTGTACTTGACAGATTAGCGAGAGGAGTGGAATTAAGATTTAGACTAACTCACCGCCACCCTACACACTCCCCGTCCCCGCACACTTCAACACCATCAACGCGTCATCAACACAGGATTCTTCATTTTATTCTATATTATCAAATAAATCCGTTTTGTTTTTAATTTCAATGGCAATAGAATCGCAGCTATCAGATTATGAGAAGAGGATATTATTGGCCATTAAGGACGTAGAAATCATTGGTTTGAGGCCCTCAGCGGTAAAACACTCAGTCAAGCTCTCGACATTGCATGATCGATGCGCCGGAGGCCAGGATATCCGTACAGCACATCAGAAAGATAAGTCGCTTACAGTAGAGCAGGAAGATGACCTAGTCAACTATATTATCGAACGAGAGCGCGCTTTTCAGCCTCTTACGAACAAGGATATCCATGACTTCGCACAGGCGTTATCATCAGTCAACGGGCAAGTCTCTTATGTCGGCAAGAACTGGGTTGACAGATTCTTTACCCGCCATTCGAGTATAGAATTGAAGCTGTCACGAGTCATAGAATCCGCAAGGAAGCGTTCTGTGACGAAGGAGTCACTTTTCGAGTACTACGATGGTCTCAACTGGGTAGTTAACACGAAGAAGATAACTAGGCCTTATATGTATAACGTTGACGAGACCGGCGTACAAATCGGTGAGACCAACGGTGGCATAGTAGCCGGAACAGCGATGACTTCTTCCTCAGAGAGGATAAAGTCCGACAATACGACTTGGAGCTCAATAATCGAATCTGTATCAGCGGACGGTCGGCGTCTCACGCCTTGTGTCGGTTTTACCGGCGAGAACCTCTAAGGACAGTGGTTTCCAGCCGTTTTTCCTGATTAGAAGTACACTTGCAGTCCAACCGGTTGGTCTAACGGCGACATCTTCGTCCGTTGGTTCATGGGGGTATTCGTACCGCAGACTAAGCCGAAGGATCCTAAGCAATGGAGACTATTGGTCCTAAACCAGCATAAGTCACATATTACAGCGGAATTAATGAAAAAGGCGTGGCTGCATAAGATTTGTCTCTCTTGGTTACCCTCACACTCATCACATATCACTCAGCCGCTCGATGTTGCCGTATTTGGGCCGTTAAAAACATACTATCGCCAGTTTACCCGGTCTTGGGCCTCATACGAAGCAACCTCACCACACCAACAACTCTTCCTAAAAGCTTATGAGAGGGCTTCATTAAAAGACCTGAGCCGTAGGAACATAATAAGTGGTTTCTCGGCCTCTGGGCCTTTCCCGATCAATCTACAGAAGGCATTGGCGGCATTGAAGCCAAGGGAGAAGAAACGCAAGCGCTTCAACGGGCCTATAACACCAAGGAAGGCCCAAGTAATCGCTGATACGATCTGAAGTACGCCCCAAGGAAGTGCCGATATCCAAAAACAACTGGAATCTGTACAAAGTCAAGGAAATACCTTTATTCGCGACTTCAATTGTGTCATAAAGAAGGCGATGAAATGTATTGACCAGAAGAACAGTCAAATTCAACGCCTAGAGGAGGAAAAAGCAGTACTGAAGGCATCAGTAGCAGCAAGAGAGCCCACTGGACGAGTCGCCGTTCAATTTGACCCCAACAAGGCTTTCCCTGAAATTGAGGAGATTATCTCAGCTCGTGATCAGGCTGAAAAGAACGTACTACATCAGATCGAGGGAAATAAGAGAAAACAACATAAAACGAATCCGCCAAAAACACAGACTGCAGATACAATATATGTGAATTAGTTTCCAAATTCTCAGTTAAATTGAATAAATACTCATTATTGTAGAATTAATTGAAGTCATCTACGGATTCAGTTGTGATGCTATCACCGGTGTGCGGGGACGGGGGGTGTGTGGGGTGGCGGTGAGTCAGTTCTAGGACAGAAGCCAGCGTGTTCTGATAACGGGTCTGGATCATTCCTCAACTAAAACTTTAAAGCGCCAGTGTTATGATGTTGAGTCATTGATTGCTGACAGCCGTAATTCAGGGTTGTTTGACTATTCCTATTCTGGTGCAGAGGATCTTGGTTGGTGTGGCATGTAAAGCCACACATAACATCACGCAACCGACAGATCCCTTTGTATTTGTTTTGCTGTGATTCTGTCATCGGTGTCTTCCTCCTTCCCTGCTCGATTCATATTCCTTGCCCGGCTTTTTTATGTGTATACGTTAAGAACCGTATTGAACATACATTCCTTACAGTCTTTGAGAGTTGTGTAGAGGGATGGGTCTCCGCATAGCGGGTGACTATGTAGAGCTTTCTCCCGGCCTGGTTAGTAGTTTGAGATCCATCCAGGCATTGTTTAGCGAGTACCGAATACTTGCAACGAGTTCCTCGGCTGTAGGTGGGGCGTTTCCGTTCGCAAGATGTACTTGGTGGTGGGCCATTACGATCACAAGCAAAGATGACTCTCACTCGACGACGCGGGAGAAATGAAGCAATACTAACAGTCAATAAAGGAAAAACACACCACACCTCTCTGCTGAAGATGGTCGGGTCATGTTAGCTGGGTATAATGAGGCACGAGAGGCAGGCCGACTACATTGTCTACGGGTGGTTCCAAGGGGATCAAGATATGCTAATTTTCTAGGTCAGTCTCTTGGTCAGCCTCTTTGCGTGGTTCTTCTTTTCAACTTGTGAAGTTACCCACCATCAGGAGTGGACCAACAGCAGTCTCTATTGTCTGTCTACAAGACAAGTTTGCGAGTAGGAGAGTGCGACTTCAACACATTTCAGAGACCCTTCCTTAACCTCTCTCTTCACCATACAGTACCTGTTGGAAAATCCGGGGATCCCCCTTCCCTTCAGGATTCAGACTAACAGTCTGAAAGTCCTAGATTTAGAGTTTAAAGTCCTAGATGAAATCATTTAGAGATATAAACCTGAGAAGAACTCTCATCTCAATAATGAACAACCAAGTTTCATAAAAAATATATTTTCACCCAGCACTACTGCGCAATATAAACAACAGTACCTTCTTCGGAGCGCAAAATCCAAGGAGGCTGGGGTGTTCGTCGTGATCATGACGTGCTTTGTCAAGACTGACTAGCTATCGGACCTCCCTCCGCGCAGTTTTACTGGGCGCCACCCCTGCCATTCGCCCGGGATAACGCCAGATGGATCTCGCGCGTTTTCTGTTGGCAAATTTGTTTTGTTAGTTGTTGTCACCAGACGATACGCTCGAGTTGATACCAGGTTATTTATAGATTACGGCTCTTTGTATATTTAGCTTGTGTCCATGAGTATGTGGCTTCTGAACATTTTACCAACACATTCGGGTCATCTGGACTTTCTAATTTATTGCAAGCCCATCGCTCTATGGCCTTCCAACCAAGTCTTGAGATGAACCTTGACTATATCTGCCACGAGGCTAACACAGAACCGTTGAGGAGAGAGCCGAGCGGGCCCTTGACTCGTCCTGAGGAGGCGAGCAACCCATCGAATCAACAACCACTCAGCAAGAATATTTCACTTTCTCTTCCCGACGTTCAACTTCAACTTCAACTTCGACCAGCATCGCGCAAATCAAAGAACCGGAAGCCTCGTAGCGCAGCTCCCAGCAATCAAGAACACGCCCGAGAAAGCCATAACTTTGTCGAGAAACATTACCGTGCCCGACTCAAAACGCAGTTTGAAAGGCTTCTCGCAGTTCTGCCAGCGGCACAGGCGCGTAGCCTTGCTGACAAGGATACGGCAGCCAATCTTGGCCAAGTTCTGAGCAGAGGGCAAGTATTGGATATGGCAAGGAATCGCATCCTCGAGTTAGAAGGAAAGATTGAGTGTATACTGAACAAGAGAAGAGATGGATACTTTGTATCATGACGAATACAATAAGAGCGATTCACAATAAGGGAACAATATGAAAGCCTTGTCATGGTAACCGTATGATCTGAGATGAAAGTCATTTTTATTCGGGGCTATCAGATGATTTTAAGAGCAATTAGTCCACGACTTTAAACTTTTATAATGATGTAAAACATTCCCAAAAAGCTACTTTTCAGAGCGCGATCTATGGTCTTGAAAGAGGTAGACTATCATTGATCGTGAGAAGGCCACCAGTAAAGTCATATTTACAGCTTCCATATACTTATATATATAACTTATAGAGTAGCGTACATGATAAGCGTGCGGGAGAGATAAGTGTGCGGGATACAAATCCCTCAACTTTACATCTAACCGTCTAATCAATTGGTTCTCAACTTCCTAGCATGTCACAAACTAACAATAAAGCTAATATGCTTCTTTCACTTCATATCTATTAGGCAGATCCAAAATTAAGGCTGCGACGAGCTGCACAAAAATACCAGGTCCTCTTCCGCAACTTCTATCGCCGATACCACGGCATTCAAGCTCGTTGCGATTCTATCCCAATTTCACAGAAACTATCTGATCTAGAGGACCAGACTATAGTTCAGTTTATTCTTGACCCAGATTCGCAAGGATTTCCTCCCCGACTGCGTGGTGTTGAAGAAATGGCGAATCGACTGCTTGCTGACCACGACCTGTCACCAGTTGGCAAGCGCTGGGCTATCAATCTCGCCAAAGGGCAACCAGAGCTTAAGACGCGTTTTCAGCCGAGAAATGACTATCAAAGGGCCAGATGTGGAGATCCGACCGTTATTCACGGTTGGTTCAGGTTCGTACAGACAATCGCGAAGTATGGTATCCTATCAGGTGATATCTATAACTTTGATGAGACCAGCTTTATGATGGGCATGATTGCAAGCGGTATAATAGTCACAGCTGCAAAGAGACATAAAAATTGGACCGCCGTCCTTGTTTCGCGTCGTTACTCCCCTATCAATTCAGGGTATAAGGTTCAGCGACGGGCAATCCTTGACAGCGTCGATCAACAGGCGACTCACAGATCTCAGCCCATGTAGCACCACTTTCGCAATCAGCGGCTAACAAAGCTTATCTCACACGCTAGATATACATGGATGAATTTCGATGATGTTATCAATGAGTCTGTCTGCTGGAAAAATAAAAATGAAAATAAAAACCTTTTCTTTTTCTTATATATTTTGTTCTTAATATGATCGTCCTAGAATTTCTAAGAACGAGAACGAAACAGTCATCCACGGCTTGACTTCCTGCTAACAAACCCTTATTATTCGCCTGAGCTTCGTCGATTTAAAAAACAGCAAAGTCCACCTTAAGCCTGTTGCAGTTTCTTGCAAACGATCGAAAGGACGTGGAATGCAACTGGCCGGACTCAACCCGAGGAGCGCCTATAGGTATCGTGGTAGATTATGCGAGCCCAGAAGATGTATACTGGTCGCTCAATATAGCGATAACGATTATATTCGACATATTTATCACCACCATCTTTCTGATTAGGATGTATGTCAAACTCTATCCAGAGAAAGACTTTTGTAGAGGACTGTGAGTGCTGTATGATAGACGATGACCAGAAACTAAGATGTGTCATGGGCCTGCGTTATAGCCTATGTATGGATGACCCACAGCTATATATAGACTGATGTACTTGTAGGCTTTAAACGTGACGTATACACCAACCGTTTTCATGAGTATGACGCCCCTTGCATGGTTTCTAGCTTGCTAACCAAAATAAATAGTGGCCTGCTATGGAACAGGATACCACACTTGGAAAATTCCAAAAGAAGAGTATTATATGTGGCTTAAGGTAACGGTTTCGTCTGGATATATCGGACTTGATACTACTTGGTTCGACGTAGTGGTTCTATACCAGTACCGTGATATACTGCCCTGCCACATTCTTTACTAAGGCGACTATTCTTGTTATCGCCCACGTGTTTGCACACAGATAGAGACGATATCAAAGAATGCATATGCCGAATATAAAGTCATTCCGAGGCAGGGTTATCGACAAAAGCGGGAGTGGAATAATGACCAGAGGTCACGTTGGCCCCCTCATGCTAACCAGATACGAGCTAAAACTTGTGGGTGGTAAGGTGAACATAATAAACAGGCGTGAATCTAGTTGGTAGAGGCACGCCACAAGCCCGTAAAGTCAGCATGGAATATGAACAAATAGAATCATATGATTGCCATTAATAATGTAGCTAACTAATATAAAGATCAGAGGATTAGATACAGTTAACCAGTATCGTGGTTGCATGAGAGCGCCATTCACATTACAGTATCCAGTTGGGATGATCTGACGTCGTGAAGTTAAATAAATAAAGAAAACGCTTATCGGTGTGGTGGTGACCGACAATATCCACTCAACTGGTCTTGCTGTGTTTCTAGCATGTTATACGACCAAGGACTGACATCCCATTTTATAACATGGCAGACTGAAGGAAATCTCATTAACAGAGATAAGAAGCGGGGTCATGGTATTCAGGCGAAAATTTGACAATGAATAACAAGTGTCTCTGTACCATATACCGTACGCACGAGAATTCATCACACAATGAAAACAGGTGACATATGACAATAGCAACACGGTGTAGACTCACTGGGAATAATGCAGGTTACATTACTCGCAAGTGATTCATAGGCTTGAAATTGAGTTCAGCCGACGGCCATCCTGGTGTTAGCTGGCACGTGAGGCTTTCCTCTGCATACTGCCGATAACGTGAGGGTCAGCTCATGACATACTCATGTCATTAATGTGCTAATGCTTGGAGTCTGGAGATTCTGAGCGGACTCATTGCTGGCAGCTCCTGATTATGTGCTAGAATAATTGCTAGAAGGCCGACCAAAACTTTGGGAGCATAGACACATAACGCCATATTGATGTGATTGTGCGGTTACTGCCTAGGAATAGTAGATTAAAGCGACAGCAATTAGACTGAGTTGATGCCTCCTACGTCTGGAAAACGCAGTGATCTGTTTGATGATGTTTGGATTTGGTTGCATTATCTTTACCATTAAGCCGGTGATGGACCGTGGGATAGAAAGATAGTTTCCATGCATTGATTCAATGTTTGTATCGCATAATATTTGACATTTTACTATTAAAAACAAATTACATACAAGCAGCTCAAGAATCGAAGAGTTTAAAATATATAAAAAAATTAAATACAACTTGCGTGATTGACTTCATAACGAGTTCCCCAACACAAAACATATATGTTTGGTAAAAATGACAGAAGAGGAAAAGAAACACAGTCTCCTCAGCCAATTTCGATCTCATACCCGCAGTAGCGACGCATCACCTCCCGTCACATGCCTTTCCCATGCTTCTGATGGGCACCAGCGACAGTCTTCACCTCAACGATGGTATTCTGGCCCGTCTCCGCTACTGCATGGGCAACCACCTCTTCCCCGAATGGCCACTCGCCGGCCATTTTCTCCGGTGTATCATAATCTGCATAATCAAGAGGATCAAGTAACTTACGGGCTGCTGCATAGGCGTCGGCCCGGTGTATAAACGTCCCCTCAATCTGCGTCTCCTGCACACAGCCCGTCCGGTCCTTATTATAGTCAATCGTTGTCTGCATGACATAATGCAACGATGGTATCCCATTCGACATGAATATGCCGCCATTGGAATCCATCAGTAGCTTCTCGTCATTGGGAGTAGCTTGGATCGAGATCAAGAAGACTTGACCAGCAGGCGCCTTGGCGTAGACGAGAACGCCGTCGCCATGATCTCATTC
>NC_030991.1:1206898-1209042 GCF_000149955.1 Fusarium oxysporum f. sp. lycopersici 4287
GTACAGTAGCTCTGGACTGTTCGACATGACGAACAGGTAACCTCGGCTGTTGGTCTGTGTACGGATATTTGATTCAGGTATTCGTATATGCGATGTAGTTTTATGAGGAAAAGAATTGTACAGTTTCTGATGTACGGGTTGGGTGATATATGTCCGTTACCATGTATGTCTTTTATGTCTCAAGAACCTAATCTTATGCACATCTTTTTGGTATCATTGGCTAACTACGTGGTGAAACCCTGGCTAGCTGGTGTTCATCCAGAAAGAAAAGGGTTGGTTTCTCGCACATTCCAGCCATTAAACTAGGTTCTGGACGAGACACACTTAGGGCGGGAGATTCGAGACTTCGGCCTCTTTGACTCATACTCAAAGACGATGTGCCGAGATGGTGAGGTAATGGTGCAAATCATGTCAATCAGATCATAGGGCGGATCCAGCCGAGAGCACAACACCACGCTCTTGACCCGAACTAAGAATGCAGGATCAGGTTACACAGGACCTACCATGTTTGAGGTCGTTTTAAACACATAAACTCTGTTGGCTGCCTTTGTACGCTTGCTTGAAGGGCGCAGACCGTTTAATTCGCCCTACACATAGAAGCCATGCCTGCAATAAGCAATACTACTCCCGCTTCTCTGAACACTGAGAATCAAAATACAAACCATACACTACGGGGATGGCTCCCAGTCATCATGACGATGCCACTTTTGATTACGGTGGTTTTGTTTCTCTCATGTATTCCCAGGTATGTCTTTCTTATGTAGTAGAAATTGATACTTATTCCGTCGCCTAATAGCAATACAGATTATACTGGTTGGTGATATATGGCAGGACCGCAGGCACAGAAGGGTCCAGCAGCTCCCGGGGACCCGCGTCGACCGAGTCCGCCAGTACTGAAGACAGAGATTTACCTCATCTAGATTCTATCGCTCCCTCAAAGACAAGCAAAGACATGAGACGGGAGCTTACAGACGCAGCGCACGTCTCTTGGGCGATGCTGAGTTCGGACATGACATGGTACGTCCTCTTGACTCCTTGGTTATTGTAAGAAGTACTTGACTGATCACTCTCCTCCCTGTTTAGTGCCATCTGTCTAAAGGGTATTCAAGATACTGATATGGTTCGTCACCTGGCGTGTGAGCATACTTTCCACTCAAATTGTATTGCTACGTGGTACCTTGCGAAACATGACACATGCCCCATATGCGCATTTAATTTTGCATCATCCAAGCCTGTTTTGCAGAGGCCAAGCCAGGCGCATGTATCAGATCATCGGGCAGATGATGCTTCTACATTAGGGCATGTGTAGGCTTGTATTATACATTTTCGTTGTCCATATTGCAACGGCAGCATCCATGCATAGACGGTGCGAGTATCCTGGTTCCTCTTATACCGTAAATAGTGAACCAAGTGTTGACCTACATCCAAAAGAGATCATGTCAGGATCACGAAGGGGTGAAGTTGCAGAAGTAGTACGTTAAACCACATGCCTATGCCCACAAATGCACCTTCTTGCTCATACCTAGCCTAGTCTTCTTTCACTATGCCTTATTCCATGATAAATCCATCCTTGCTTTGGTTAGTTTCTCATTTAATCTTCTGATTCATAGGTTCTAGGTCTGGACCCTGATAACGCGGACTTGACTACTATACAGACGGCCCGCTAGCAAAAGGGCAGTCAAGTGTCGGGGTCTGGCGGTGGTGTACTATGTCGAGCTGTATATTTAAGCCTGATACAACTATAAATATCGTGAAGGTCAACGCCTAATTGCTCACTGGTCTTATTGGGTTGTGATGACCAATTTACTCATTCTTGCGCCCTTGCTATTATAGACCAGCACTTTCCTTAGGTATATGCGCCTCGTGTTCTAGACGGAAACACTTGCTTTAGCTTATCCCTGATGGTATATCAACTGACCCTAAATTCATGTCACAAGCAACCGGTACTGACATTTCCTCGGTCTACTGGCTATTTATCTAAGGGACACAACCTAAAAGGGCATTCTTTAGGCATAACTGGCTTACAAAGCTACATCAGTTAACCCTCTTATACAAACATAAGTAAGTGATATCCTTAATACAAGTCTATTACGCCCAGGTGAGGCCAACGCCCAATGGGCTCTGAAGCTAAAGGTACATACACT
>NC_030991.1:1210500-1212165 GCF_000149955.1 Fusarium oxysporum f. sp. lycopersici 4287
CAGGGAGAGCTGCTCTTATGTCTTCTGATTCGTCTTTCAAGGTATTGAGACTGAGATTGGGCCTCTGTTGCTGTCTTTGGGGTCTTTGAAGTCCAAGGAGAGGAAGGTTGAGCTACCTCCTCGGGAGGCGTTGGAGTCTGTAGCTGCACATCAAGCTTTGAGATCACATTTTCCGGGTCAAAGGGAGCAAGTCCAGCTCCTCTAAAACCCCCCCGTATATTACTTTCTGTAAAAGTAGCTTTAAAAGCAGCATAAAAGGCAGGAAAGAACTCAGTCTTCGAGATATGGGTTATAGAGCATCTGATTAGATGCTCTATTTCTCGACCATATGCCTTTTTCAGCACTTCAAAGCACCCAACATCAAGAGGCTGGAGTAAGTGGGATGCATGAGCCGGCATACAGAGCGTGATATCTCTCGAAGTCGGCGGAGTGGTGGCTTTCATGACCATCAAGGATTAGAAGATGATAGGGACCAGTTGATCGGTTCTTTGTAGACTGATTAAAGTGCTTTAGCCACTCGAGACCTAGGTTCTTATTTGTCCATCCATTTTGGCTCGTTGCAATGACCCAATTGCCCGGGAGGTCGCATTCTCGGTACCAATTGGCAAGGTGATATTGGCCTGCACCAAGGATGAACGGCGCGATCGATTGACCTTCCGCCTTGATCGCCTGGACCACAGTAATCCATTCTCGATATCCAGGCTGCACTGATTTTGGCCTTCCTTGCCTTTCTGAGCCTGTGACTGCCATTCCGGCCACTATAAGGCCCATCATAAAGCCAGTCTCATCAAAGTTCCAGATATCATCTAATCGGATACTATACTTTGCAATTGTATTCTGTATAAGCCTAAACCAGCCATGAATAATAGTTGAATCTTCGCATTTGGCCCTCTGATAGTCATATCTCCGAAATAAACGTGTCTCTAGCTCTGGTTGTCGCTTAATAAAGTTATGAGCCCAGCGCTTGCCAACAGGTGACGCATCGCGGTCAGCTAGCAGAGAATTGGCCATTTCTTCCACAAGACGAAGTCGCGGGGGAAATCCTCGCGAATCTAGATCGAGAATAAACTTAACTATTATCTCTTCTTCTAGATCAGATAGCTTCCGTGACTTTTGGATAGTATCGCGTCGCGATTGTATACCCTTATGGCGGCGCCATAGCTTCATTCGCCCAACTTGATAGATCTCTGCAGCGCGTCGGGCTGTTAATTTTGGATTATTTTGAAGGGCAAGAAGGGCAAGAAGGATTCTAGATTCATCAGAGGGCTGTGACATATTTGGCGGTTGAGAATTAAATGATTAGATAGTGAGATGTAAGCTTGAGGGATTTTTGTCCCACTTGCTTATCAACCATGTTATAGACCTTCGGATCAGTCGCTCTATTTCTCGACTATATGCCTTTTTCAGCAGCCTAAAGCACCCGACATCAAGGGGCTAAAGCAGGTGGGAAGAATGAGGTGACATACAGAGCGTGATGATGTTGTTCTCTCCACAGGATATGTGAAGGCCGGAGAAAGGGGACTTTCGGGGCCTCGGGGAGAAGGGGCGATAAGACCGAGAAAAACGGCCGGTGGGGGATCCGATTGGAGGGGTGTAGCGCGTGCGGGGGCTAGCCCCATGGTTCCTCCATTCCTTTTGGCGCCGTGGAAAAAGCGAAGCGCAGGG
>NC_030991.1:1212265-1221842 GCF_000149955.1 Fusarium oxysporum f. sp. lycopersici 4287
GAGCGTGATGATGTTGTTCTCCTCACAGTATATGTGGAAGTCGGCAGAATGATGACTTTCGTGGCCATCAAGGATCAGGAGGCGATAGGCACCAGCTAATCAGTCGGTTGTACATCGATTGAAGTGCTTTAACCACTCGAGACCTAGCTCGTTGTTTCTCCATTCATTTTGACTCCTTGTAATAACCCAATCGCACGGGAGATTGCATTCTCGGTACCGGCGCCGAAGGACAAAAAAGACTAGGCTATATAAAGGAGGGGCGATGATTGTACAGGAAGCATCGCAAGTAATTGATTAGATGAATGTTGGTACGCAGGTAGTGGCCGAATCGTCAAGAAGTGGTGGTCGAGGAAGGTCAGAGCGACTGGGTGGTTGGCGTTGTGGCGTATGTGGCAAGGCCCGACCTAATGCAAGGATCTCTCAGGTAGTAATTAAGACATCTGGGGAAGAGTATAATGAGTAGTTATCTCTTGTTCAATAGTTTGTAGCGGGTGTATTATGATTTAAAGCCTAAAGGTCAAGAGTTTTGCTGCACTTGCTTATCATGTTTGTTACAAGTAATATTATTTATTTAATAAACAGAGCGTTATTAATGTCTTAGAGACGTAGGGAATCTCGCCTTCCCTATTCAACAGGTATATATTATGCTCGGCCAGGCCACTCTTAACGTCTCCGCCTCCTGATATCCTACCGCCAATCCTGCAACACTGCTCCCAAAATGATCTGAGTCTTCTACTCTAGGGAGAGCATGCAAGCGTAGAATAGCTCTCTCCTGCGTGTAATAGTTACGCCCAAACTCCGGGCAATTCACCCGCGCTTTGGTCGTAGCGCCGGGACATTCTTGTAGCAAGCTCTGGCCTCTGGCTCATGCTGGTGGTATCTGCACGACCCTAGTACAAGATAATACGACAGCGGGTGCGGCCTGTGCTCAAGAAGGGACGCAGCAACGTCGAGCAGGAAGTCCTTAGGAAGATCTTCCTGGACCGCCCATTCGGTCAGCCAATGACCCTGTCCATGAAGCGTGTACATGTCCACAAGGAACAGCCTGGCTTTGGATGATTCAAATGTGTTTTCGTAAATCAATCGAATCACTGGGCCCACTGGATACCAATGCTTGCCGTCCGCCGCTTCGGAAGCCGTCTTGTCCATCATTGCATCCATGACAGCGTCTTGAAAATTGCCGTCCTGGAACATGTCTCCCAGTATGAAAGCATTCGCAAGTTGCATATACTCAGCATTTCCGGCAAGTCCTGGTTCGTCAATCCGCACGGGGAGTGTATGGTAATATAACCAATGTAGATAGATGCTGAACACGTCTGGATCATCGCTCTCTAGCCGGACCAGTCGGTCTTCAGACTCTTTCCAGCCACCTTGTACCGCCTTTTTAAAGAAATCGGATGATGAACAGATCAGGTTCTCGTGCACGCTAAATGTGACCGAGGGTGACGACCCAACAATGACTTCAATGGATCGACCATCGAGGCTAGAAGAATTAGAAAGTACTCATCTCATTGACGCATAAAAGCCTTACTTCATTGCTTGTTCTTTACTAATTCTCATGTCGCTTCTTGTTCACAGCTTGACTAGTTGGTTGTTTCAGAGAACGGTTTGTGGTACCAGAGGTAACATACATGAAAATGGCTTCATTGAGTAGCGGTTCACAACCCAACAAGTCGGGAACTTTTACTAAATACCCAAAGACTGGTGCTTGGAAAAAGAGACGAAAGTTAGTGTAGAGTTTGCTGCAAACCTCAGCAGCCGAGTGCCCCTTCATGTCTTCGCGGCTCCACAGTAAGGTGATTGCGCCACACTTTTGATTGTCCTACCATTTACTAACAAGCAGTGGCACCTGCTAACGGCGAGAGGCAATAAATCTAACTTTCAGCGCAAGTAAACATGTATCCGACCATCCTACTCTCTATGAGCTATTGGAGGTCTGCTCGTCAGTTTTTCTACTCAGGTGTGTAAGCCTGAAATGACGCCCATTCCAGTTGTTGGACTAATCATGAGTCTAAGAATTATTCGCTGCTTCTGTAAGTTAGAACGGCCCCGGTACTATCATATCTAAATCTTTGTAGAAGTTGAATATCGCAATGCAGTGACAGTTGCGATGTGGGCAAGAAAATATGCCTTCCTCACATGGCTGTCCCACGTGAACCTGCGAATATGGCTCATGGCCGAGAATTTCTGACTCTGTCCCATACCTCGTTGTGACGTTGTTATGTTTCGAACGAAAGAACGCCCTGGAAAGATAGTGAGAGGATTTTTAGGGAAATTGATTTGTATGTAAGGCGAAGATCACAAATATCATCCAGGTCTAGCAGTTAAACAAAGCATTCGACAATGGGTGCTGGGTATATTTCTAGACCGAAAGACATGTTGTATGTGAAGAGTAAACAAAGATGCGTGTATGTGATGTGGTTTGATCCTCTTTGGTCTTCAGGTTAAGCATATGCAAGGGATAAAAAGAGACAACGTATCCAGAGTTAGGTGCACCAAGCTGGTAAATTGGCATAGTCTCGACACTTAGTAGGAATCATTCAAGAATAGGCATAACGAAATAGTGGGGGACCGGGTAACTACTGGCTTACCCAGCTGTTGGTGTTACTTGACTGGATCGTGTGACTGGCCCGCAACGTATAAGCACCCAGTGCCATTTAGATAACCCAGTCACCACGACTCGCTGATCGCCATGAGGGATGGTTTGCACCACTGGTTCCAAAGCCTGGAATGGCGTGATGGCAGTTGCGGGGTAGGACTGCGGTCAGGAGACACTGTCTCCAGGTGTTGACCATCAGATCATGGAGAGTAAAGTCGATAAGGAAGCACGTCATTATTACAATGCCAAAAACGCCGTCTAGAAGTCAGATCACTTACATAACCCTACTGTTCCCTACTCAGGTATTCCGAGCGCTGCATTTGAAGGCACCCGCCATTTCAATCATTATATCATATCACGTGGAATCATGTTGAGTTTAAAACATATTGACAAGCAAATCCTCTCTGTAGAGCCATGGAGCGTCCCCTCCAGCCAGGCATAAAAGCCCTGCCTCCTCTAGTACTATATACACCCTTGGCAGTTGGCTGTCGAAACAACGAGCTATGAAAAAGTTCCATATATTTTTATGGGTCATAATCTCCTAAGAAGTGTTTACAATTGCAGGCGGACTACTTTCCAACAAGCCCATCTTGAAATATTTCATTGCCAACAGAGTGGTATCGCGTAAGCATCGTCATGAGAATGATGCAGCAAATTACCGAAGTGCCTAACATGGAAATTCTTATAAATAAGATATAATCATTATGCACTAATCGGTACATTATCTGTTATTGTGCAAGGTGTGTCTGTATAAATGTATGTCCTGCGGTTTCGGCTTGCTGGATACTCACATTTTGCTGCACATTGTAGCATTTTGTGCATAGACTTGCTGGTCATGCCTGGTACCTTTTAAATGAGATTTTCCACTCCTAAACCCAATTTGCTAGGCTGGTTTTATAGTATCTACATGTTATTTTAAGAAGTACGCTTCTCTGGGTATAAAATGGCCAGGGCTCGATCTAGGCATCCCATTTTAACTTACAAAACGCCCCGCCACTGCCTCAGTATCACTACCCCGTGATGCCCAAAGGATCCATGTATTGGGCTGAGAGGCAACTACTTCATGACGCAGTTTCAAACCTTACCTCGAATGACTTCTGACTTGCATCTCTTCCACTACGTACCTTACCTACTAGGTATTTAGCAACAAAAGACCCCACTAATGAACGCTATCAAGAACTCGACATTAAAGACATCACAATCCGTAATGTCAGAACACCTTAGTGTCACCGCCATCCTCAGTGGAATGGCAGACGCTCTCCCTACACATCTTCCCAGCGATGACTCATCAGATCTCGCATCGTCCTACGAAGCCATCGCTCTCCTTATTCATTCCTACCTGACCGCCCTTGGATTCAAGCTTTTAGACTTTGACGAGGACAAGAAACTACGTAAGTATTCCCTTCCATCCCCACCATGTCTTAGCTGACACCAAAGAAACAGCTGAATGCAAATCGCTGGCTCCTCGCCTACCGCCACAATGGAACTCGGGCTTAGGCTCTTGTAGCTTTTTATACTCGTACAAGCAGTCGGCCATGGTTCTCAGCATCCGTGTCAATCCCATGGGTAAAAAGGTCGAGATCCAGGGACTAGCGGTGGGAGATGACAACATTTGTCGTTTTGAGCGATCTTTTGGCGAAGTCGTGAAATCTAATAAACTTCCCATCCGCATTACAACTAAGGACAATGAGGAAGATCGAAGTGACCTCGCTGAAAAGCTTCAGGGCTTATTTACCTCAGAGCAAACCATCGCTGGTATGTTGCCCCTTCTCGATGCTTTCCTCTATGACCTTATACTGATCACCCTTCACAGATATACTTCATGACCTTGAACTCCACATCATCCAGAAATTAATCCCCAAGCTTCAAAGCGAAGGTTATGTCGAGCCCGCTAAAGCAGAAGCCAACGCTCGCTCCGAGCGCAGCGCCCAAGTAGCACAGGGCCCTAACCGACCTTGCCATGGTGATCCCATATTAAACTCCTATATGCTCCCGCCTCCAGCGATTCTACCCCCTGAGATGGCCCGTCCTCGGCCTCATCCAATAGGTGACTTTCCCCCTCCAGGCTTTGAGGATGAGTATGAAATGAACCGGCCTCCACGAAGCGGCCTTCAAATGCCTGGTAGATCGCCTTACAATATTGGCCACGATGATTTGAATCCGCCCAGTCTTGGCCCCCATGACCCTCTTCGCGATTCGCTCACCGGTGGGTTACCTCAACCCGGTGCTGGCTCGGGTATGCATCCCACCTTTGATGACCCATTGTTTGGAGGTCAAGGAGGCAATGGATCATCCGGCTTCGATCCTCAAGTACCGCCTGGAGCGCGATGGGATCCCACTGGCCCTGATGGAAACCCCGGATTCCCCGGTCCTAGTACCGGAAGGGAAAACAACCCATTTGGCGGAGGCATCATTTAAATATTGTGGTACATCCGTCAGCGAGCTTCCTGGTATGAACAAGAAGGAGATGTACATCAAGTTTACTGAGCCGCAGACAATCGTCATCCATAGAAAGGCTGAGCGAACCTATACCTCGGGGAACCCTCCTGAAGGTTTTGTTGAAGGCCCATCTGCGCATAGAGCAATTAAAGGCGATGTCGACAACCACAACAAATCGCAGCCTCAACAGCCAGAAAAGAGCGACAAACATGACGAAAAGACGAAGTATTGGCTTGCTGAGCGCAGGGTTGGCGAGTTCTCCCGCACCTTCAGCTTCCCGTCTCATATAAATCAGGATAGTGTCAGCGCCAGCTTCCAAGATGGCACCCTGAGTATTATTGTCCCGATGGTCGAGAAATATAAGTCCTGCCGCGTCGATATTAATTGAACCGATCTGCGAGGGCAATAAATACGGCGGCGTGCTTGAGCTTTTACTGATCGTAACTTGTCTTATCATTCTGATTTTTCTTGGAGGCTGCTTTTGGATATCTATAATATAATTCGGTCCCTATCTTCTCTCATTTATTAAAATACACGCTCTCTGCAGCTTTCATAGTAAGATCTACAAGATAGTCCTGTTCAAAACAGCCACAAGTCCTATCAAGTACACCTTATATGACCCTTCGCCTAATAAATACATTTACCATCCTAGTAGTGTTATGGTGCTCTTGCCAGATGATGTTATGGTTGTAGAATTGTAAGGAAGTTGTGAAATGCTTGGTAAAGTTAGCAGGAATGCAGAACATAGTTTGGCATAATAGTGTTCTCTGGAGAATCTAAGAGAATGTTTTGGCCGCTGAGCTCTTTAGTTGTCTCTTAGCTTGGATGATCTAATTTTACCTCTTGCGTACTGTTCACCATAGGGGTATCCCGCAAAGGTTTCTTTTTTTCTTTCCCCGAGCTGGCATAGATTCTGTTCATATCGCGAACTAGCTCCGAAACGACCTCATCCTTCCCCGACTGCCGACGACAGCGTCTAGCCATATTCCTGATGCGCCTTCCGTGCTATTGAATCCTTATCTGATCGGACGTAACCTTCGCTTCGTGAGCAGATATTGATTCCATACGCGTCTAAAACGTCTCAATAGCACATAGCAGAAGTCACATTAGGCCGCCGCATATGTCTGGGCATGATACCGCCCTGAGAACGCCGTGGGCAAGGAACCACCACCAGCGCTTATAGATAACAGGATTGATTTGTAGGGAATCAGGTGACATAGGCTATCTATTGGCTGTATCCAGAAGCTATGAATATGTCAACTTTGGTCAATGTTATCGGCATCTATGTTGGACGGAAATAGTTGAAGTGAAAGCCTCCTACATCTTCAGCGCTACTTTCTAGGAAAACATCCAAATCAAATCCACCAAAATCATCCTCATACGTAGGGAAACTCGCAACATCCTACGTCCATATTAGCAGTCACCTCACCAGTCCCTAAAGACAAAGAACAGGATTTACAGTCATGTTACAATTTTCCATATTTAATGCCGCGCTCTGGACCAAGTCAACAGGTGGGTTAGCCGCCATAGAAGCAGCCGTAAGTGGCAGAGCTACTTCTGGCTGTCCCGTGGGCAAGGTCTGCGAAAGACTAGAAGTCTGGACATCCTTACTTATGCCGACGGGGTTGATATGAGACACTGCACTCTGAGCAGCATTTGCAGGGCGTGTCGCTGTAGAGCCGACGTTCAATTTCGGAATCTTACAAAGCACCATCTACGGAAGTTAGCAATAGGGAAGCAACTCAGTCTCATGCAAGAAGCACTTTACCTCGTCTTTGACGTTCATGGTCCTCTTCTTGGGGATAGTCCCTTTGGGAAAGGAGCTTTTCTCACGAGCGGCTTTGCTAAGCTGTGTAATTGGCAAGGTAACCTTGCTCGTCTGTGACAGTGAGGAAATGGTGCTCCTTGGCTTGGCACTGTCGTTAACATCTGCCGGTTGGACTGGCGGGAGTCGAAACCGTTCTTGCAGATTACCCTGGACCCCACGTTTAAACGTCTCGGGAATCAGGTTTTCACTTGAATCGTTCTGCCACTGCACCGACCATTTGTCATCTGTCTTACCTTCCTGGTGAAATGGTATTTCTTTCGCTGCCACTGATTGCCGGGTCGTTTGGCTATTGGGCTGTTGAAAAGTACGTGAATTAGAGGCTCGTGTCCAGTCGTTCACCCACACTACACCCACATTGCCGCCTAGGCCGTCTACCTTTGCTTTCGGGAAATCAAGTACTATACTGTAGGTAAGCCATAGGCTAAATAAATTAAGGGAGTCAAGATAACGGCGAGGTGCGAAAAAGTAGATGGGAAAACACACTAATGTCGTTCATAGGTTGAGTGCCAAATTTCGCCTGCTTCGTAGTATCAGGCAATGCATCTGGTCTTGATGCTCGTAGAGCGGGCCGTTGAAGAAGCTTTGAATTTAGTATAGGCTCTTGACCGCTCTGGCCACCAGGTATTCCATAATTTCGATACAGACTGCGTCTGCCTCGTCCCGCTGTGATCTCATTCTTGTTTTGCTGCTCCATCGAAGTCAGTTGCACTTGGAAATTTTGCATAGCTTCGTTTCTACTACCACAAGCTCGGGCACCCGAGATTGAGGGAGTCATGCTACCTACGCCCATTTCGCCAGAGTTATAGAAGGCGTTGTGGGTGGCACTGCCCGGAGCCTGCAGTAGTAGTGAGGAGCTTTGGGTCTGCGGCCAGCTAACATTCCACTTTTGCCAGTTTCGTTGCTATGTATCATGTTAGCTATGTTAGGAGGGAAAGCGTATTCTAGAAGCGATACCTGTATATGACAGGCATATTGACATGCTTCAATCCTTCCATCCTCATTCTTTTGAGCGTTGAACATGGCCCAGAAGAGGCCAAACCATTCATAGAGAAAACAGCTGTCCGGCGGCAGATTGGGAACGTTGGGAGCTGGAAGAAGATTTGAGTGCGTGGAGTCCAAGCGGGAGTCAATGGTCTTATTCCGGAGGGCATTCTTCAATTGCAAGCCTTTGTCGTGGCGATCACCGCCAGGGCTGTGCCTCTGAACCTTGACGTCGGAATCGGCCTTGAGAATCGATTGAGCACATTGAAACATGCTATTGTGAAGGAAATACTCGTAAATGTATGTATTGAGTTGTGTCTGTTTGTTGTAATTTTGCGGTAAATATTTCGAAGCATCATGAGGATGGCCGGTCTTGGCCTTCATGTTGGCCATATTGATGCTGTTTGTGGCCCGGGCCCTTAGAAAATGTCTCTAGCGGGATTCAAACTCACGAATGCGTTGGTCAGACAGTGATAATACTGACCAGTTCGAAAACAAAAGTGTAGGGGTTGAATTAGGAGCCAAGGTGATAATAATAAGTGTCAGCTGTGTGTATATAACACCTTTCCAGCACAACGGGCATTGCTAATTCTGAAAGCGAAATTGAGAGCAGTGCCACATGCCTGAACAGGAGCTGTGGGTCCTGAAGGGGAAAGGGATAAACTTTCCAGATCAGATCATACCCGTCAAGTGATTTGTGGGACGTAACCACTACACATATCTAGGTTAACAAGGGTAAATGTCTGCTAAGAGTGGTTAGTTCAATTTTTTGAGAATATATAATCATGATCTGATGTCAAGAGAGTAGACGCATCCAGCATCTACCGCCCCAGAGCGTACGTCACTCGGATAGGTCGCCCATGTAGCGGTTCTTGAGCCAAGCTTTCAGACTAGTCAGAAAAGGACATAACGTCCCACTTTTTAGTCAATGCTAATAGGCTCCTTTTGAAGGATCTCGTTGGTTGTTTGTACCCCTTGAAGTAATAATAAGCCTGAAGCCCCACCATTTGCAATGAGGTGCCCCGGGTACCTACCATGAAGATATGCTCTTCGTAAGCGGGGGCACAAGTGGTGTTGTGATATGGCCCTGCCAGTCACCTCGGGGAAGTGCGAATCCGAAGCCACCGAATCAATGTTGGGTCACTAATTCGAGTTTCTGGTCAAATCATGGAGCTAAGAGCATCGAAGCGTTCGTCCCTGATACATGTGCGAGACAGAGCAGTACAAATTTCGGGCTCAGATGCCATTTCAGTGTAGATCTGCTGACGATTTTTTTCTCCAAGCCTGTCGTTGCGGCTATCAAAATTTTCAAAGTGAGAGGTGAAAATATGTAAGTGGTCGGGCAATGGCTTCGAATTGGAAAAATGATTTCACAGCATTGTCCTACTACCACATAATACCTAGTCAAATAGAAAACTAAACCGATATTAAACTATACGACAGCTGATCCTGTTTTTTGGTTCGTATAATGCGGTTAAAAACAAAAGGTTATACAAAGAGAAAGAAAGAATTAGCGTTGTAGAGATTCACATGCATGGCTAATGGTGTACGAGACAAGCTGGGTGTCGGCGACAACTGACCACGATGGCTAAAAACTGGACTGGAGTCGAGATCCAGTATAACCAAAAACCAAAACAACCGGTTGCCCACCTCCTACATGGTATTTAACGAAAATAGGTCTCGACCTTGGTATAGAATACGTGGAATTAGTATGTCCTCGTGGGTGGCTA